>NC_091200.1:27315134-27417634 GCF_040958095.1 Procambarus clarkii
CATCAAATGATCTGATATTCCCATCACTGAAAAATAAGAACAGCTAAAAAAATGAAATGAAAAAAATAAAAAAATAAACTATACTCATGAAATGAACAGTATGGTAAACAACACAGCTCAATTTCAATGCAATGTCACACAAAATTATTAAATCGAAATGAAAATAAATTGAAATCTATGAAAATTCAAATTATCAATACAATCGGAAATATTGAAATAATATCGCAACATAATATAGTGTGGGTTGCTCTTACGTGCAACAGACGGTGCTGTTTTTCAAAAAAGGCATGGTTTTACCTGTCACAAGTGTGGCATCTATACTTATACTCACGAAATGAACGGTATGGTAAACAACATAGCTCAATTGCAATGCAATGTCACAATAACATTTAATAACAATAATAACAATAACATTTAAATATACTTTAAGATATAATCTAGAAGAAAATAAGAACATTGAAACGGTTCATGAACTCGATTTCAATAAAGGACACTATGGGGAACTTTGAAAAACAGTTAATGAGTATAATTAGACAGACTTGTTGCTAGGCAGAGGAGTAAATAATGAGATATATGGCAAATTTTGCAAAATATACGGCACACAAACATTCATACCCAAACAAAGCAAAATGCTAGGTAAGAACAAAGCAGTTGGCCCGTAGGGGAAAGGAGATACCCACAAGACTGGAATACAAGTCATTAACAAGCACACAAGTACTACACTACACAACAACCGCACTACTACCAGAACTGGACGAATCACTACCAAAACAACACATTGCACATCACTACCAAAACAACACAACACAACACAAGCATTGGCAAAGAATTATAGACCAGTTGCACTAACATCCCACATAATAAAATTATTTGAGAGTGATCAGGAGTCAGATTACTAGTTTTATAGAGACCAATGACCTCCACAATCCAGGCCAACAAGGATTTAGAGCAGTTTCTATGATCGAGCCACAGAGATCTATAAAGAATTCTGATCAAGAAAGAGATCTAGGGGTGGTTTTAGATAGAAAACTATAACCTGAGGATCATATTAAGAACATTCTGCGAGGGGCCTATGCTACACTTTTTAACTTTTTAGCTTTTAAATACATAGGTCAAAAAGTTTTAAAAGTTTTTTAAACCTCTCGTGTATCATGAGTGTGTTAAAGCATCAGATGGTGCATTCAGATGATGAATATTACCTAGTTCCTTCATCTGGGAAGAATGAACACATATTGGTGCATTCGGATGATAAAAACTAACTACTGTAGTTTAATTGATCAACAGACTGTATATCATATGCAGACTGTATGTGGATCTGCGGGCCACTCCAAACAACAGCCTGGTGGACCAAGCTCCACCAGGGCTAAAGCACAAAGTGATATAGATGTGATAGAGAAACTAGGTCAAATGGAGGAGTAGGTCTGTATATTAAACAGCACCTGACGTGCACAGAGCTACTAAACTCAATGTGGTGGTAGAGTGGTGGGGGGGGGGGAAACATTGCAGAAAAAAACAAAAATACAATTTGGTCAACAAAACAGCATTGTTTAAAATAGAAGACATGGGTTGACATTTTGGGGGTAAGGTAGGTTACATTGAGTTAATTAGTTAGTACTTAGTTTTTATCTTAAACTGGTTGGGAGAGGTACAGTGTTGCTGTGCTGGTGAAAGAACACCTAAAGGTAAATTAAATAATGATTGCGAATCCACAAGAAGTTGACATAATAGCGCTAGAGATCTGCAATCAGGATGATAAACTTTCCTTAAAGAATTTGACAAACACTTGCTGATAGGACATGAAGTAAATGAAATGTATGTCAAGTTTTGTGAAATATATGATAAAAGCACAACAAAATTTGTACCAAAGGAGAGATGCAGAACTAGGAAAAGGGGTTTGTTCAACAGAAATTGCGAGAGGGCCTGAGACCCAAACACACACAAATGGAATCAATATATAGCAAGAGGCCAAACCCCCAAACATACAAGCGATGCAAAGATGCGAGAAACAGCAGCAGCATTAAGGAGAGGGACTTAAGGACCATAAATAAAGTGTGAAAATAAACTCGAGTAAATTTTTTTAACTACTCTCGACAGTGAAGAAAAACAAATATTCAGACGATTTGTGTTAGAATCATTAATCTTACACTTTCGGTCATATTCAACAACACAAATACATACACACACATTCCTGTTGCTGTAGCAAGTGAAGAATTACACACACAGATCACAATAACGTGATGCATCAAATGAACAAATCCACAAGGGCCGTGACGAGGATTCGAACCTGCGTCTGGGAGCATCCCAGACACTGCCTTAATCGACTGAGCTACAACAGGGTAAAAGGGTTGAAACCGAAGTTCTACTGAACTTACTGGATCCCATAGCCTCTCCGAGGCACAAACCAGGCTTTTACACAACCCCCCCCCCCTGCACCCGAGCTTTTTAAAATAGTAAATGCCACTATTTTTGCAAAATTATTACGAGATCTATTATTCTAGAGAATAATGCATATAAATGCATATATGCATATAAATACAAAAGTAAATGTAAATAATTTTACCTTGCACCTAGATCCACCAAGCCTGTATGGCGCGCGTTTCAGTACTTCGGAAATCTAGAACTATCTTGAATCTCTAATCTGCAATGAAACAATACATATTATTGCACTTACCAAAACATGGATGAATGTAGAAAATACAGAACTATTAGCTGAATATCAAATAAATGGATTTAATCTATTTCACACAGATAGATATATTAGATATTATATTATATTCCTTTCCTCCCTAGAATCTGGATGTAGCAGGTGCTCAATTGTCAAAAGTGAAAAATTTGGTTTATTTAACATACACGCCATAGACCGGCTTGGGAAAAAAAGTTCGTAAAACCCAGGGGCCATAGACCGGCTTGGGAAAAAAAGTTCGTAAAACCCAGGGGCCATAGACCGGCTATGAAAAAAAATTTGAGAAAACCCTGGGGCCATAGAACGGCTATTTAATCCCCTGGAACGGATAATCATCTGTATCAAACCTTATTACAGGTAAAACCAGTAGGCAGTCTACTGTATTTTATCAAACTCTTATTAGAATAATAGATCTCGTAATAATTTTGCAAAAATAGTGGCATTTACTATTTTTAAAAGATTATTAGAAAAATTACAGATATGGTGCATTCGGAAGACAAAACCAATTTTTCACTTTTGACAATTGAGCACCTGCTACATCCAGATTCTAGGGAGGAAAGGAAGGACGATCTTACTGGATCCCATAGCCTCTCCGAGGCACAAACCAGGCTTTTACACAACCCCCCCCCCCCCCCTGCACCCGAGCTTTTTAAAATAGTAAATGCCACTATTTTTGCAAAATTATTACGAGATCTATTATTCTAGAGAATAATGCATATAAATGCATATATGCATATAAATACAAAAGTAAATGTAAATAATTTTACCTTGCACCTAGATCCACCAAGCCTGTATGGCGCGCGTTTCAGTACTTCGGAAATCTAGAACTATCTTGAATCTCTAATCTGCAATGAAACAATACATATTATTGCACTTACCAAAACATGGATGAATGTAGAAAATACAGAACTATTAGCTGAATATCAAATAAATGGATTTAATCTATTTCACACAGATAGATATATTAGATATTATATTATATTCCTTTCCTCCCTAGAATCTGGATGTAGCAGGTGCTCAATTGTCAAAAGTGAAAAATTTGGTTTATTTAACATACACGCCATAGACCGGCTTGGGAAAAAAAGTTCGTAAAACCCAGGGGCCATAGACCGGCTTGGGAAAAAAAGTTCGTAAAACCCAGGGGCCATAGACCGGCTATGAAAGAAAATTTGAGAAAACCCTGGGGCCATAGAACGGCTATTTAATCCCCTTGAACGGACCTGTGCATGGACCACTGAGGCATAAAAAAAAACACGGGCCATAGACCGGCTTGGGAAAAAGAAGTTCGTAAAACCCTGGGGCCATAGAACGGCTATTTAATCCCCTTGAACGGACATGTGCATGGACCACTGAGGCATCGAAAAAAAACATGGGCCATAGACCGGCTTGGGAAAAAAAGCTAGGTTAGGCTAGGTAAAAAAGAAAGGAGCTAGGTTAGACTATGTATGTTTAAATCTCTGATTTAAACAGAGCCAGTGTTCAGTCAAATAACTGAATTTATCAAATCTTATCCTTGTATAATATACAAGCTGATGTGAGATCCCTGTCTACAGGTGGACTGGAACTATTATCAACTAATCCATACATCCCACCTGTCCCTTACAGCCCACAATCTATCATTAGGAAAACCATGTGAGAAATCTTTAAGGAATTCTGATAAAGAAAGAGATCTAGGGGTGGTTCTAAATAGAAAACTATCACCTGAGGACCACATAAAGAACATTATGTGAGGAGCCTATGCCATGCATTCCAACTTCAACAGCATGTTGTGGGGTGCCGATATTGTGTGCCATCACATGTAAACCAACCAAGCCCACAAATACGTCAACATGGACCAGCATTACACCGTCTAACATACTCTGTCAGATGTAACAACTAAATTTGTGAATTCAAGACCTAATCTATTGCATAACACAGTGTTAGTACGAGAAAAACATTACTTACATTCGAAGCCGTGTTTTAAAATGGCGGCGGTCTTGTTGTACTGACGCTCCAAACTGTGTGTTCGTTTGCGTATGATGAACGTGTGACAATTTACTACAACAATTATTTAATTATTCTTATTCTTTATTTTACTATTTTTAGGGTACATGAAATTTCCAAATTATTTGCACACAATAATATAATTGCATTGTCATAACCTTTATATATTACGGAAAATACGATGACATGAACGAAGTCAAAGTGAAGTTGAAGTCAAAGTCATTCGCCGAACGTATTAGTCATTTTTTTTCTCCCAAACGATAAGGGATAACAAATCCACAGAGCATATAAGTGTAGAGTAAAGTCAATTTTATTCAGGAAAGTACATACATAGTTGATTTACAAACATAATGTTGGATTTATAGATAGAGCTAGTGCATACAATACCTAAAGCCAATATAGTAGGCATATAGCATTTCAGGCAACCGGGCAGTATATATGGACCCCTTACTCAAATCTCTGAATATGTTAGATATTAAGTCCCTGCACATACTCTCATGTGTATTGTATATATATAAAACGCTGCACTGTAATGTCAATCATGACCCTAAAAGCTTCCTAGAAGGTTGTAACAGATCCCATGAGCACCACACCAGAAACAAATACCTGTAGGTGTGTACTGATGGTGCCTTATAGTGTGTACTCGTACCTTATGGTGTGTACTGGGGCCTTATGGTGTATACTGGTGCTTTATGGTGTGTACTGGTGCCTTATGGTGTGTTCTAGTGCCTTATGGTGCGTACTGGTGCCGTATGGAGTGTACTGGTGCCTTATGGTGTGTACTGGTGCATTATTGTGTGTACTGGTGCCTTATTGTGTACTGGTGCCTTATGGTGTGTTCTGGTGCATTATGGTGTGTACTGGTGCATTATGGTGTGTACTGGTGCATTATGGTGTGTACTGGTGCCTTATGGTGTGTGTTCTGGTGCCTTATGGTGTGTACTGGTGCATTATGGTGTGTATAATGCACACTTTAGTGCGCGCGGCACTAGCTGGAAAAACAAGCGGGTTGTGCTCAAGCGTAAACACAAAAAAGTTTATAATCTTTTCACGCTGCTAACCTCAATTCTCGAGCTACGTTTTTCATTTTGGTATCAATGCGTTGGCAATAAAATTCTCTACAAGATCATATGCATAAAATGTCACCGAAGCATTTGGTATCCCACCACGAAGTAAATAAACACGAAGATGACTCGCCGTGACACCCAAACAGGAAGTAAATGTTCATACTCTTTCGTTTGTTGCCAGCCTCACAGTCATCCTACAGCGCTCATTTTGATATCACTGAACTCACAATAAAATTCCCCACCCAGACATATGCCTATCAATGTCTAATTATGGTATCGGGTGACCCGCACGAGTGTGGGAACTGGGCGAAGCATTAGCCGTGATTTCAGCAGGGACGACACTGGTGTGATGCAGGGCTTTGAATGTTTATACTGATTTCACTGTCCTGACATTATTTCTGGAGCTACGTATTTCATTTTTATAGCAATGTGTTCGCAATAGAAAGTTCTATAAGAACATGGGTAGAGTTGGCCAACACAGCGTCAAATAAATTTGCGGCGAATAAAATCTTACGCGTGTTTGTACCCGTGAGCGTCAAAAGTTTTTACTTTGCTCATGTTTTTCAAGTTTATACTTGTTTCACACCGTTTTTTTTTGTATAGTGTTCGGAATAAAATTCCCTACACAGACATATGCATATGAAATACAATTCCTTGGAATTCACAGCTGTAGAGATGACGGAAAACACACAACTGGAACCCGCTCTTGACACTCCAACTCACACCCGCAACACCCACAAAAAAAGTTTCTCTTGTTTCATGTATACTTACTTTAGTTTTCGTGCTACAGTTCTCATTTAGGTATCAAAATATTCCTAAGAAAATAGACTACAATACTGAAACAATCTAAGACAATTATGTGTACTTACCAAAGCAAAGACGATTGTAGTAAAATAAGTTGAGCATTTTATCTCCACTCCACCTCCTTCAGGTACTGATTCCTGAAGTTGCTCAACAGATGTTCCTAGGTGGAGTGAAGCTGATGTAGGTGGTTATTTCTTGTCCACCCAATACACCCTTTTCCTGTGATAAGTGGTGTAACAAGGTATGACGCAAAGTGGAACATCGCATGTCTTGCACGCTATACCAGTTTCCTTCCTGATACCCGACTTTGAACACACTTCACACCTGCGACGTTTGGGGATTTTTACCAGCTCATGTTTCAATTTATAGTTCAGGCGAGTCTCTGCTATAACAACACGTCGCTGTTGTCTCTGGGTTGGCAATAAACTACTGTCTGAATCGTCGCTCTCACTATTGTTTTCAAACACTAATGTGGAATATGAATTATCTTCATCAGATTCAGCTTCAGCACTAGGTGTAGACGTGAAGAGAGGGCGCCTCACACCCGACGGGCCAGGTGTTGACGGGTCAGCAGCAGGATACACAGGACCAGTGTCATGATTTATGTCTGGAGCATGAACTAGATGTGGAGATGGTGTAGTTGTTGCAGGCCACTCTGCCTTGTCAAATTTCAATAAAGACCAAATAGCAACTTCATGGAACTAGAGCAGAGTTAGTTTCCTTCGATCATCTGTGTTGGCCTTGTACAATGCATGTACAATGCATTGAGTAAAGACCAAATAGCAACTTCATGGAACTAGAGCAGAGTTAGTTTCCTTCGATCATCTGTGTTGGCCTTGTACAATGCAACCACAAGTTGACATTGAATGTGAATTAACAATGAGACAAGTAAGATTTATACTAATACATTTATACTAACTCTGTTGAGCGTTGACCATTTATACATCAAATCTGTTGATGTGAGCACTTATTTTAGTCTGCCGTTCAAAGAAAAAAAGAGCATATCAATGGTATATCACAGAAAACGAATTTATCATAAACTCATGTATTTGTCTTATCATATTGAACTGCATTCATATTTTTAATATATAACAATATGAATATACAAATTTCTGTAAATCCCCTACCTTGTTGGAATCTGTGGAAATGAATGAGCAAATGTGCTGGCTGAAGGCGCTGAAGGAAACCACATTGGTTTCATTTTGGATACAAATGTCCATGGAAATTCAAAATGGAAACTAATTATATAGTTGAACCTGCAGAGACGAGTTTAAGAATCTGTGTTGAGAGTGATGGACACAGCCTTCACAATTATACTTCAGAGAATGTAAACATCTAAGAGTCATTAGAAATATGTGTAGAATAATAAACCCTACATTGTTTGAGTTAGGGAAAACACCATTTGTGATATATAGATACTATAGCTGTTCCTAAAGATTCACCCTTTTTTGCACCAGCAAGATAACATATAAGATTTTAAGAGTTGACGAATGTTAATATTCTTGTTTGATAAACTGTGAACTTGAGACATAGTTAATAAGAACATATTAACACAACAAAATGTTTTCAGAATCTTTAACACCACTTTCCAGCAACTTATATAATTTATATAAATTATTTTAGAGAATAATACATAAATTATATATTTAAACATGATATAGTGTTTAGTGGAATGTATAAGGAGTCAAATTGTGTTAAAAAGAGCAATTTTTAGAAAATTTGGAAAAATACTTTTTTCTGTTCAAATTATAACTAAATGGATTTTAAAGGTTTCACTCAGCCAATATATATCATTCACAATTTATTAATGAATTTTACAAAAAAACACCATAAATTTTATATTTAAACATGTAAAAACTATTTGTTTTACATTTGGAAGAAAATAATTGTAGAAAAACAATTTATAATTAAACCTTTGTGTTTGGATTTTTTGAGTAAAAGTTTCTCAAAGGCTTTCCTGCACCATTCTCAATGCAAATCATTCCCACACCTATGGGAAGAGATAGGCGAACGTTGTGTAGATGATTTGTGTTTGCTGGGCCGTACAGGGGTGGGATACATGCAGGCAGGCACCCATACAGTGGTGGGATATATGGGGGCGGGCACCCATACAGGGGTGGGATATATGAGGTCGGGCACACGTACAGGGTTAGGATATATGCGGGCTGGCACCCGTTCTGGGGTGGGATATATGAAGGCGGGCACCCGTATATGGATGGGACATATGAGGGCGGGCACCCATATATGGATGGGATATAGGAGGGCGGGCACCTATTCACGGGTGGGATATATGCGGGCAGGCACCCGTACAGGGGTGGGATATATGAGGGCGGTCTCTCGTACAGGGGTAGGATATATGAGGGCAGGCTCCCGTACAGGGGTGGGATATATGAGGCCAGGCACCCGCACAGGGGTGGGATATATGAGGCCAGGCACCCATACAGGGGTGGGATATATGAGGGCGGGCACCCGTAAAGGGGTGGGATATATGTGGGCGGGCACCCGTACAGGGGTGGGATGCATGCAGGCGGGCACCCGTTCAAGGGTGGGATAAATGAGGGCGGGCACCCGTACAGGGGTGGGATGTATGTGAGCGGACAGCATGCTGGACTTGTGATCCTGTGGTCCCGGGTTCGATCCCGTGCGCCGGCGAGAAACAATGGGCACAGTTTCTTTCACCCTATGCCCCTGTTACCTAGCAGTAAAATAGGTACCTGGGTTATAGTCAGCTATCACGGGCTGCTTCCTGGGGGTGGAGGCCTGGTCGAGGATCGGGCCGCTGGGACACTAAAATCCCCAAAATTATCTCAATATAACCTCAAGATAACCAGTACAGAGGTGGGACATATGAGGGCGGGCACCCGTAAAGGGGTGGGGTATATGTGGGCGGGCACCCGTACAGGGGTGGGATGCATGCAGGCGGGCACCCGTTCAAGGGTGGGATAAATGAGGGCGGGCACCCATAGAGGGGTGGTATATATGCAGACAGGCACCCGTACAGGGGTGGGATACATGTGGGCGGGTTCACGTACAGGGGTGGGATACATGCAGGCGTGCACTCGTACAGGGGTGGGATACATGTGGACACACACCCGTTCAGGGGTTGGATACATGCAGGCGGGCACCCGTACAAGGGTGGGATACATGCGGGCGGGCACCCGTACTGGGGTGGGATACATGCGGGCGGGCACCCGTACAGAGGTGGAATACATGCAGGCGGGCACCCGTACAGCGGTGGGATATATGAGGGCGGGCACCCATACTGGGGTGGGATATATGAGGTCGGGCACCTGTTGGGATGGAGTACTACAGATGTTGAAGGTAGCATTTTTGGAGCAGATGCTCTTTTGTTTATGATCTTGTTAATAATATTTCATGTACCTGATAATTGTTTTGTTGTTGTTACTGGTGGAGAATAAAACCATGTGCACGAAGATTGTTTGTCTGACCAAAACCATAACAGTGGCGACGAGGCTTAAACATCGCTGGCAGAGAGCCTGGGTACGGGGGATGGTGTGAGGATCAAGACAGTGCAGGGTACGTCGTGTGGACGAGTGGACGCTTCGCATATAACAGTGGAGTGTGCTACACCGTGGGCATGGCTACCTTGTCAATCGAGCCGTTAAACACTACCAAGATCTCGTTGGACCTGTGGCTCAGCCTGCTGGAAGCAAACTTTCAGTACCGGGAGGTTAAGGAGGACGACAACAAGAAAGCGGTACTCTTAGTTTCTCTGGGCTCTGAATCATATAGTGTTCTCGGAAATTTGTGTGCACCTGAGCTACCGCACACGAAGACTATGTAGACTTGATTGCTTTGCTTAAACGTCAGTATGTGGTGAAACCATCATATCACAGGAGTTTGATAGATTTCCAGAAGAGGACGAAAAAGCAGCAGCAATCCGTACAGGATTTATTTGTGGAATTGAGGGCTTTGGCTAACCACTGCAACTTCGGAGCACAGTTGGACGGAAGGATTAGGGACCAGTTGTTCATAGCAGTGGAAAAGGAGAATTATTTCCCTAACCTGGTGGCAGAAAATTTGGATCTACAATCGATGACTTCATGGGCAGTGCTCGAGAAGATATTGAACCTGGAAAGGGCTTTTGGAAGTAAGACTTCTACTTAGGAAATTATGGTTGTACAGAGCCAGACCAGATGTACACACTGTGGATACAAGCACATAAGTAGCAAGTGCAAGTTTCGTGCATATATATGCAACTTTTGTAACAAGGAGGGTCACTTGCAGAGAGTGTATAGGGAATATCTGAACAGGAACAACAAGGCCTGGGAGAGGAGACGACCAGGGAATGCAGGAAGAAGAGGTAGTGGTACTGTGGTCAAGGCAGTAGAGGAAGGTAACCAGTCTGAAGAAGCTGGAGGTGAGGAAAACCGACTATATTCGGTGAAAGAAAAGGTATGTTCAGTGAAGTCACAAGTGGTGAATTTTGTAATTAATGGGAAGTTGGTTCCCGTGGAACTGGACACTGGTGCGGCAGTGTCAACATTGTCTAGAGATTGGGCAGATACCTTGCAATTGAATGTAAAACCAGGTAAAAAATCTTTTAGTGCTTATGATAATGTACCGATTAAGGTCTATGGCAAGGTGTCGGCAAAAGTAGGCTATAATGGAAAAGAAATTGTCCATTATTTTTATGTAGTGGATTCACATAATCCTAGCCTATGTGGTAAGGATCTCATGGAAAAAGTGGGAATTTTCTTGGCGGGCCTAGATGAATTGTCGATAGTTAAAACAATTAAAAGTGCCGAACAAATGTTAGACAAATATTCAGTGGAGGCAGATAAGCCAATTAATAGCATGGTGGCAAAAATTCACCTGAAAAGTGGGGCTTCACCTAAATTTTTCAAGGCAAGAACAGTGCCATTTCATTACAAGCAATTGGTAGAATCAGCCCTGGAAAAGCATGTGGCAGAAGGCATCTTAGAGCCAATTACACATAGTGAGTGGGCAGCCCCAATTGTACCAGTGTTGAAGGCAGATCGGAAATCCTTGAGAATCTGTGCAGACTTGAAAGAACTGAACAACCGCATACACTGTGAGAAGTACCCTTTACCTATGATAGATGAGTTGTTGTCAGTGGTCTGCAAGGGAGCAATTTTTTCTAAGATTGACCTGAAAAATGCTTACTTGCAAATTCCTGTAGAGGAGAGCCAGAAATTGTTAGTGATTAATACCCACAAGGGGTTATTTAAGTATAAAAGACTTCCTTTTGGACTCTCCTCGTCTCCAGCAATTTTTCAGAGATTCATGTCCCAGTTGTTAGTTAACATTGAAGGTGTGGCTAGTTTTTTAGATGACATTATTGTATGTTATCTTGAGGTTATCTTGAGATGATTTCGGGGCTTTAGTGTCCCCGCGGCCCGGTCCTCGACCAGGCCTCCACCCCCAGGAAGCAGTCCATGACAGCTGACTAACTCCCAGGTGCCTATTTACTGCTAGGTAACAGGGGCATTCAGGGTGAAAGAAACTTTGCCCATTTGTTTCTGCCTCGTGCGGGAATCGAACCCGCGCCACAGAATTACGAGTCCTGCGCGCTATCCACCAGGCTACGAGGCCCCAAGGTGGGGAGAATGAGGAAGTGCATGATGCTAGATTAGAACAAGTTTTGAATCTTTTGCAAAACCACAACGTGAAGATTAATAAGGAAAAAACAACGTTGAAGACCAAGGCCATTGAATATCTGGGGTACCATATTTCAGGTTAGGGCTTTACTCCCTCTCACAAAAATGTAGCTGCTATAATAGATGCCCCAGCCCCAACATCAGTTGGGGAAGTACAGTCTTTTGTTGGGATGGTTACATATTTTTGTAAGTTCGTGAAGAACTTTTCAACAAAATTAGCACCCTTGTAAGAATTGTTGAAAAAAGGGGCTAGATTTAAGTGGGCAGCAAGAGAGGAAAATGCATTCAGGAATATTAAGCAGGAATTGATCAATTCTCCAGTGCTCACTAATTTTACAGGTAGACTCCCGTTGAAACTGGAGGTAGATGCTTCCCCAGTAGGAGCGGGTTGTGTATTATTACAGGAAGTAGATGGTCAGGATAAAGTAGTATATTTTGCTAGCAAGAAATTATCTCCTGCAGAACAGAATTATTCTCAGTTAGATAAAGAAGCCTTAGCTTTGGTATATGCTGTAAAAAAAACTTAGGTATTTTCTGCTGGGGAGGAAATTTCTTGCTAGAACAGATCATAAACCCATGCTAGGATTGCTTGGCAGAGGTAAGCAGATTCCAGTTAATGCCAATGCTAGAATTCAAAGATGGGCATTACTATTCTTTCAGTTTGAGTATGATTTAGAGTTTAAGCCAGGCAAGGATAATGTAGTAGCTGATGCATTAAGTAGATTGCCTGTGAGAGAAGAATTAAATTCCAGTATTCCAGTGGAGTATGTTAACCTGGTGGAATCTATGTCTTTTGAGGATATTTCATTCCAGACTATTAGGAAGGCAACTGGTAGAGATCCTAAATTAAGTCTGTTGCTGAAAAATGTCAAATATGGTTGGAATGATAATTTGTTATTGTCAGAGTATGCTGCAGTGAAGGCTGACCTTAGTATTCACCAGGATGTACTCTTGTATAGGAATAGAGTGGTGGTGCCTGGGGAACTGAGATGTAAGATTTTGGAACAGCTGCATGTAGGCCATAATGGCATAAATGTATGAAAGCAGAAGCTAGAAGTTGGGTTTGGTGGCCAAAAATAGACCAGGATATTGCTGAGGTAACAAAAAATTGTCATATTTGCTTTAAGAATTATCAGAAACCCCAGGCCCCAGTACTTTCTTGGCCATGCACTGGAAAACCCTGGTCTAGGCTTCATGTAGATTATGCGGGACCAATGGATAATAAATATTACCTAGTGGTGGTGGATTCATACACCAAATTTCTGGATGTGCATGTGTGTAACTCCACCACATCATCTGTAACTTGTGAATTACTAAGGAAAACATTTTGTAATTTTGGATTGCCAGACATAATTGTCTCAGACAATGCTCCTTATTTTGTTTCTGTGGAAATGGAGGATTTTTTTCGGAAAAATGGTATTAAACATGTAACACCTGCCCCCTATAATCCTTCTTCAAATGGTCTAGCAGAGAGAGCAGTGAGATCCTTGAAAGAAGGGTTAAAGCGGTTTACGGAAGGTACTATTAATACAAGGCTTTGTAGATGTTTATATAATCAAAGGAAAACTGTTCATTCTACTACTAGTAAATCTCCTTCTGAATTACTGTTTAATAGACACTTTAAAGTGCACATGGAAGCAGTAAAGACAGATCCCAATAAAGAGAAATCGGTAACTAGCTTGGCCAGTCAGTTGGCTCAGGGAGTGGAATTGTTGTTTATTGAGGGGGATGCAGTATATGCAAAGAATTTTGGAAGAGGAAAGCCCTGGGTGGAAGGGAAAATTAGGGAGGTCCTGGGCCGCAGGAACTTCACTGTGCAAGTGCAGAGTTTTGGGAACATTAATTGGAAAAGGCATGCCGATCAGCTCATGCCAAGGTTCACAGGGAATTTTGAAGACCCTTCAGGTGGGGGTGGGGCAACTAGTGATATCCATCCTTATAATGAAGGGATAGCAGCACCTGCAGGAGACCGGGAGGCAGAGCAAGGGGCAGTAGAGGGTAATGGGGATACAGTTAACCCTATGGACTCTACAGGGAGAAATTCAGAAGAATGCTTCCCAGAAGTAACAGGTCAGGACTCCCAGTTGAGGAAGTCAGGAAGAGTCATACGACCGCCTGATAGACTTAACCTGTAGGGATATAGTTTATTTAAAAGGGGAGGAATGTTGGGATTGAGTACTACAGATGTTGGAGGTAGCATGTTTGGAGCAGATGCTCTTTTGTTTATGATCTTGTTAATAATATTTCATGTACCTGATAATTGTTTTGTTGTTGTTACTGGCAGAGAATAAAACCATGTACACGAAGATTGTTTGTCTGACCAAAACCATAACAGCACCCGTACAGGAGTGGGATAAATGCAGGTGGGCACCCGTACAGAGGTGGGATATATGAGGGCAGACACCCATATAGGGGAGGGATGCATGCAGGCGGGCACCCATACAAGGGTGGGATAAATGAAGGCGGGCACCCGTACAAGGGTGGGATACATCCGGGCGGTTTCACATACAGGGGTGGGATACATGCAGTCGTGCACTCGTACAGGGGTGGGATACATGTGGGCAGGCCCCCGTACAGGGGTTGGATACATGCAGGCGGGCACCCTTAAAGGGGTGGGATACATGCGGGCAGGTTCACGTACAGGGATGGGATATCTGAGGGCGGGCACCCTTAGAGGGGGTTGGATATATAAGGGCAGGCACCCGTACAAGGGTGGGATATATGAGAACGAGCACCCGAACAGAGGTTTGATATATGAGGGCGGGCACCCATACAGGGGTGGGATATATGCGGGCGGGCACCCTTACAGGGGTTGGATGCATGCAGGCGGGCACCCGTACAAGGGTGGGATATATGAGAGCGGGCACCCGTACAGGGGTAGGATATATGCGGCCGGCACTCGTACAGGGGTGGGATACATGCAGGCGGGCACCCGTACATGGGTGGGATATATGAGGGCGGGAACCCGTACAAGGGTGGGATATATGAGGGCGGGCACCCGTACAGGGTGGGATATATGAGGACGGGCACTCGTATATGGATGGGATATATTAAGGCAGGCATCAGTACACGGGGGGGGGGGATATAGGCGGGCGGGCACCCGTACAGGGGGGGGGGGGATACATGCAGGCGGCAACCCGTACAGGGGTGTGATATATGCGGGCAGGCACCCATACAGGGGTGGAATTCATTCAGGCGGGCACCCGTACAGGGGTAGGATATATGCAGGCGAGCACTTATACAGGGGTGTGATATATGCAGGCGGGCACCTGTTCAGGGGTTGGATTCATGCAGGCGAGCACCCGTACAGAGGGTGGAATACATGCCGCCGGGGACCCATACAGGGGTGCTATATATCCAGGCGGGCACCCGTACAGAGGTTGGATACATGCAGATGGGCACCCGAACAGAGGGTGGGATATATGAGGGCGGACACCTGTACAGGGTTGGGATATATGCAGGCGGTGACCCATAAAGGGGTGGAATAATTGAGAGCAGGCACCCGTACAGGGTTGAGATACATGCAGGCGGGCTCACGTACAGGTGTGGAATACATGCAGGCGGGCTCACGTACAGGTGTGGAATACATGCAGGCGTTCACCCATAGAGGGGTGGGATACATGCGGGCGGGCACCCGTATAGGGGTTGGATACATGCAGGCGGGCATCCGTACAGGGGTGGGATACATGCGGGTGGGCTCACGTACAGGGGTGGGATACATGCAGGCGGGCACCCGTACAGGGGTGGGATACATGCGGGTGGGCACCCGTACAGGGGTGGGATACATGCAGGCGGGAACCTTACAGGGGCGGGATACTTGCCGGCGGGTTCACGTACAGGGGTGGGATACATGCAGGCGGGCACCTGTACAGGGGTGGGATACATGCAGGCAGGCACCCATACAGTGGTGGGAGATATGAGGACGGACACCTGTACAGGGGTGGGATACTGTCGTGACGCTGAACCCCGGATCATTCCGAACACAGCGATTACACAACACATAACACCTTGTCTCAGCAAACTCTTCTACCAGACCCTTGAGGCGTACGCTAGGTTTGTACTGGAACACAATGAGTGAACTTATGGAAGGTATTTAAAAGCCGTTGGGTTTTATCATTTAATTACAAAGAATAGTCTCTGACAAGTAAGTAATTATCAAAAGAAGGCACCAAACCGGGAAGGCTATGTAGCACCGTCAAATGTGCAGAATAATCAGAGGGCGCTAAATATCACCAAGGATGCCAATACGAGAACAAAAACGCATGAGGCGAATGACATCAAAAGTATCCGAGTATATGGCCTTGGGCATCAAGGATATGCCGAATATCATCGTGGCAATCCTGCAGATTCCGAACACCGGTTGCAACATGGGGTGGGAGGAGAATAGTGCCAACACTGGAATTCATCTGAACGTTCTTGGAGACCCGAACAGGGATCTCGCCAAGGCAAGATAAGGCAGCCAAGCGGGAAGCCGCATCCTGAGAAGGAGCAGCAACGACACGTGTACCGAGACGAGTGGGGTTGAAAGTAACACACGCATCCACGGAATCTACAAGATGCCGATGGAGGGAGAAATCGTCAGGAGGCGCAGAATCAAGAGGGAGGAGATCAAAGTATTTGGCCCATGAAGCAGGACCAAACAAGGCCTGATACGCATCAGCACGGGAAGGAATCGAGCGAGTGCGGTTGGGGCGCGAACGGCGTTGAGAACCCCTAGAGAGAGAGGGGTCAAAAGGCGCAGTAGTCACAACGAAAGACTTAGCCACACCAGGGGACGAAGTGGTCACCACCGGGGGCTGGAGGCTCGACCCAACCTCAGAGGAGGGAGGGGAGCTGGGGGAAGAAGTCAGGACGGTCAAAGGAGGAGCAAGGTCGGGGCCCAACGCAGCGGGAGCTACAGAGCCTGGTCTTCTAATACAGGCCGACTCGGGGGCTTGGTCGCCCACCCCACGAGCATGAGAGGGTACAACGGAAACATTCAACGACATAGAGACGAAAAGTGACAAATTCATCCACGAATGTGCCCCCATACCCACCATGGAGCCACAATTAGAGGCAGGACACCCAACAGGAAGCTATCGCCGATCATGCCGGGGCCCCCTAGGGGTGCGTCGTGAGTATACGCCCCACAAACGCCACCTTAAGAACCGTCAGTCCGTCGAGATCGGGTTCAGCGACGAAAGGGGGATTGACAATAAAAGGTTCCCCTCGCTCGAGACGTCGGGTACTACAGTTCTACGGGTGCAAGAGTATGCCTCCTCAAGCACCCGGGCGTCAAAATAGAAGAAGTCCAAAGAAATAATCCAAAACAAGCAAAAGGTCGGCAGGAAACGACAAGCAGATAGGAGAAGAGGGGGGAGAAAAACGTAACATAAGGAAAAGGAAAAGCGATCCGGCACAATTGGAAAAGACAGCAGCAGGAGTGCAAGGCCAGAAAAGGACAGAGGACTGCCCAACGGAGCATCACACTCCGGCAGCCGTCCACCAAGCCCCCTCACGACGCCAACGGGCCGGAAGGGGAGGGGGTGTACATAGGTATAGTAATAGCTTATCTGTTCATTATATATTATTTATGGTGACGGTGTACATATATATACTTAACGGTGGTGGAAAGATATTTAATACATTAACGAAAGGAACAGTGTTTGTTCATCCCCCTCCTTTTTTTATGCACTACATAGCCACGTTCTTGAAAGCGTACTACCGACTTTGGGTCGGATACTATCATTATGGTTCTACCATCAAAGAACCTGGTTGAGACCCATAGTGGCCTTATCATCCCCACTCCACCATCCCCTCTTCCTTCCCACCATGCCCCACTCCCCTGTCCCTTTGTCCTCCCCCCAATTCTCCTTTCCCCCATCCCCTCGTCACCACCTTCTCAAACTTCCCAAACCCTCGTTCTTCCCCACCATTACCCCCACCCTTGTCCACTCGTCATCCCCACCATTCCCCACTCCCTCGTCCGATGCCTTCCCAAATGGTCTGATGTTCCCATCAGAAAATTGGGAACATCAAGTGATCTGATGTTCCCATCACTGAAATATATGACAAACACTTAAAAAATTAAATGAAAATATGAAAAAACAAAAAAATAAACTATACTAACAAAATGAACGGTATGGTAAACAACACAGCTCAATTGCAACGCAATTCACACAAAATAATTAAATGAAAATAAATCAAAATGAAAATAAATCAAAATCTATGGAAAATTAAATTTATCAATGCAATCAGAACCATTGAAATGGAATTGTAACATATTTAGTATAGCATGTGTGCTGCTCTTACATGCAACAGATGGCACCGTTTTTCAAGAAAAGCAGTTTTACCTGTCACAGGTGTGGAATCTATATTTATACTCACGAAATGAACGGTATGGTAAACAACACAGCTGAATTCCAACACAGTCAAACAAAATAATTCAATAAAAAATATAAATCAAAATCTATGAAAATAAAATTTATGAATGCAATCGGAAACATTGAAATAGAATTCGTGACATTTAGTATAGCGTGCATGTTGCTATTATGTGCAATAGATGGCGCTGTTTTTCAAACGCATGTTTTTTCCTGTCACAGGTGGGTCATGTACATAGTAGATAGATAAAAAGACACGCCTATTTCAATGCATCGTTGTGTCAAAATTTCAAAGCAATCGGTAAATAGGTTTCGAAGATTTTCCTCACATGAAAAAAACAGTTTCTCAGAAAAGCATGTTTTTTTTTTACCATCACAGACGTGACATCGATATAGTATACTTATAAAAACCTGGCCGGATGTGAATGGAACGTTGTGTGAAGATTTCAAAGCAATCGGTGAAGAACTTTCGAAGATTAGCGATTTTGAACAAACGAACATTTCCATTTCTTATTTATATAGATTAGCTGTACCCGGCCATGTGTTGTTGCTGTGGCTCAGCAACGCATGTGCGTTGCTGAGCCACAGCAGCCTTTCCCTGTCCCCTAGTCTTCCCAACCACTCCCCCTTCCCCTGTCCCCTCGTCCTCCCAATCAATCCCATTCCCCCATCCTCTTGTCCTCCCCCACCATTCCCCCCTCCCCCGTCCCCTCTTCTTCCCCACTTCCCCTGTCCCCTTGTCCTCCCCACTAGTCTCCATTCCCTCATCCCCACCATCCCCATCCCTTCGTCCTCCCCAGCTTTACCTCCCACCCCAGTCCCCATATTCACCACACCATCCCCCACTCCCTTCCCCTCGTCCTCTCTACTCCCTCGTCCGATGCATTCCCAAATGATCTGATCTGATTTTCTTATCATCAGAAAATTGGGAACATCAAATGATCTGATGTTCCCATCACTGAAAAATAAGAACAGTTTAAAAAACAAACAAATGAAAAACATTGAAAAAGTAAAAAAGTAAACTATACTCACGAAATGAACGGTATGGTAGACAACGCAGCTCAACTCCAATGCAATGTCACAAAATAATTAAATCAAAATGAAAATAAATAAATCTATGAAAATTAAATTTATCAATGCAATTGGGAACAGTGAAATGGAATTGTAACATATTTTGTATTGCGAATGTTGTTCTTACGTGCAACAGATGGCACTGTTTAAAAAAAAAAACATGGTTTTACCTGTCACAGGTGTTGCATCTATACTTATACTCACGAAATAAACAGTATGGTAATCAACACAGCTCAATTCCAGTGCAATGGTACACAAAATAATTAAATGAAAATGAAAATAAATCGAAATCTATGAAAATTCTATTTATCAATGCAATCGGAAACATTAAAATGAAATTGTAACATATTTAGTATTGCGAATGTTGTTCTTACGTGCAACAGATGGCGCTCTTTTACAAATAAAGCATGTTTTTACCTGTCACAGATGTGGCATCTATATAGTAGGTATTTAAAGACACGCACATATTCGAATGGAACGTTGTGTCAAAATTTCAAGGCAGTCGGTGAAGAACTTTCGGAGATTACAGCGTGTGTTGCTCTTACGTCCAACAGATGGCGCTGTTTTGAAAAAAATGTATGATTTTTCCTGTCACAGGTGAGGCATATATATAGTAATACATAAAAATACTTGCCTTTTCGAATGCAACGTTGTCAAAATTTCAAAGCAACCGGTGAAAAGGTTTCCAAGATTTCCTTCACATGAAAAACAGTCTTTCAAAATAAGCATGTTTTTTCCCGTCACAGACATGACATCTATATAGTTTGTATATAAAAACCTGCTTGGATGCAAATGGAACGTTGTATGAAAATTTCAAAGCAATCAGTGAAGAACTTTCGGAGATTAGCGAATTTGAACAAACGAACATATCCATTTTTATTTATATAGATTGGAGTAAACGTTTAACGACTGTAACGCCAAATGGTGTGAGATTTAATTGGAATATCTCAATTTTTCGATTTTGACGAATATTTTTCATTTCTGTCTATGAGGAAATATACCTCACAGACCATCTATATGTCCATCTATTTATCTAACTATCGTCCCATCAATCTATATATTCATCGAACATTATCCATCTATTTCTCCATCTTTCCATCCAACTATTTATCCAACGATCTGAGCATCTACCTGTCCATCTATCTATCCATGTCTGTATCTAACATTTGAATCAATTATCTATCGAACCATCCATAAATCTATATATTCATCTATCTGTTCATCTATCCGTCCTTTTATCTATCTACTGATCCATCTACACTTCCATTTATTCAACCATATATTCATCAAACTATACATCAATCAATTTATCTGTGCATCAATCCATATATCTATCTCTGTCTATCTATATCATATCCATGTATATGTATATTAATGCAAGAATAATCACAAAATACATAATGTCTGTGTTTCCTTACTAAAGTGGTGACACACAAAAACGTTTTGAATATTTGTTTTATTTTCCAGGTGGATACTATTCCATCTATATCTATGTATATCTATCTATTCAGCTATGTATGCATCATTCTATTACACACAGAAATCACAATAGTGTGAGGCATCAAATGAACAAATCCACAAGGGCTTGACGAGGATTCGAACCTGCGTCCGAGAGCATCCTTGAAGCTGCCTTTATCGACTGAGCTACGACATGGAAGAGAATTGAAACCAGAAGTTCTACTGAACTTACTGGATCCTGCAGCCTCTCCGAGACACAAACCAGGGTTTTACACAACTCCCCCATGCACTCGAGCTATATCAATAGGCCGTTCTCCCTCTTTGCCCTTTCATTACACACAGAAATCACAAAAACCAGAAGTTCAGTAGAACTTCTGGATTCAATTCTCTTCCATGTCGTAGCTTAGTCGATAAAGGCAGCGTCTGGGATGCTCTCGGACGCAGGTTCGAATCCTCATCACGGCCCTTGTGGATTTGTGCATCATTCTATCTATCCACCTTTTCATCCGCCTATCCATCTGTATATAAATAAATTTTAACCATCTCCCTATTTATTCATCCATCTACTCACCTTTCTATGCATCTATCTATCTAACCATCAATGCATCCATCAATCTATTCATCCATTAATCCATCCATCAATCAATCTATTTATCCATCAATCCATCCATCTACTCATATGTATATTTATTTATGCCTACAGCTATCTATCAATAGATCTGTCCCTAAATCTATTTATCCATAGATGGATAGATATATCCATTTCTTCATGCACACATTTATCTGATCTCTGTCTCTCTCTTTGTCTTTCTGTCTCTGCATCTCTTTGTCTGTCTGCCTCTGTCTCAGTATTGATGTCTTCCTTATAAAAATCTCTATATCTTTCTCTTATTCAAAAATTATTTTCTAATGTGTGGGTGATCACCTGTGAGGGGAACTTAAGGAAGTTAAATTCTAAAAGGAAAATAGTTACCCCTTACTCTGATAAGGAACTTTTAACTTGAGAAACCTTTAAAGCTGTGGAAAGCCCATACTTCCTCATGTATATATATATATATATATATATATTATATATATATATATATATATATATATATATATATATATATATATATATATATATATATATATATATATATATATATATATATATATGCGAACAAGCCTGAATGGTCCGAAGGATTATATGCAACTGAAAACTCACACCCCCAGAAGTGACTCGAACCCATACTGCCAGGAGCAACGCAACTGGTATGTACAGGACGCCTTAATCCACTTGACCATCACGACCGGACAAAAGGAGGTGATAGCCGAAGCTATTTGAAAACCCCGCCGGCACCCGGATGGTAATCTTGGGCACAGTATTTTATCAAATCACCTCATTCTTTGGGGCACAGGTAAGGAACACAAATGCGAACAAGCCTGAATGGTCCCGCTTCTCAACCGTCAACCTTTGGTGCCGCCTCTCAACAGCTGTACAGGTTCCTGAGTCTACTGGGCTCTATCATATCTACATTTAAAACTGTGTATGGAGTCAGCCTCCACCACGTCACTGCCTAATGCATTCCACCTGTTAAATTAACTACTAAGACATTGAAAAAGTTCTTTCTAACGTCCCTGTGGCTCATTTGGGTACTCAGTTTCCACCTGTGTTCCCTTGTTCGCATACCACCAGTGTTGAATAGTTTATCCTTGTCTACCCTGTCAATT
Organism: Procambarus clarkii; assembly: GCF_040958095.1. Taxonomy (NCBI): domain Eukaryota; kingdom Metazoa; phylum Arthropoda; class Malacostraca; order Decapoda; family Cambaridae; genus Procambarus; species Procambarus clarkii. The sequence goes on from NC_091200.1 coordinate 27,337,912, forward strand.
CCCCTGAGGATTTTGTAGGTAGTGATCATGTCTCCCCTTACTCTTCTGTCTTCCAGTGTCGCAAGGTGCATTTCCTGCAGCCTTTCCTTGTAACTCCTGCCTCTTAGTTCTGGGACTAGTCTAGTGGCATACCTCTGAACTTTTTCCAGCTTCGCCTTGTGCTTGACAAGGTGCGGGCTCCATGCTGGGGCTGCATACTCCAGGATTGGTCTTACATATGTGGTATACAAGGTTCTGAAGGATTCCTTTCACATGTTTCTGAAAGCAGTTCTGATGTTAGCCAGCCTCGCATAAGTAGCTGATGTTATTCTATTGATGTGGACTTCAGGAGGTTTGGCATGATATCAACTCCTAGATCTTTCTCTCTGTCCGTTTCGTGAAGAACTTCATCTTCTATTCGGTATCCAGTGACTGACCTCCTAGTTCCTCCTCCTAGTTTCAATACCTTACATTTACATGGGTTGAACTTTAGTTGCCATTTGTCGGACCATTCCTTCAGTTTTTCTAGGTCATCTTGTAGCCTCATACTATCTTCCTTTGTCTTGATCCTCCTCATAATTTGTGCATCATCATCAAATATTGAGAGGAACGAGTCAATTCCTTCTGGGAGATCATTTATGTATATCAGAAACAGTATAGGTCCAGGGACTGATCCCTGTGGGGCTCCACTGGTGACTCCCCGCCACTCCAAGACCTCACCCCTCACAGTGACTCGCTGTGTCCTGTTGCTTAGGTGCTCCTTTATCCTGGGGAAAGTACCTTCCCTTTTACTCCTGCCTGCATCTCCAGTTTGTGCACTAGTCTCTTATGCGGTATTGTGTCAAAAGCTTTCTGGCAGTCCAGAAATATACAGTCTGCCCAACCCTCTCTCTCTTGCCTGATTTTTGTTGCCTGGTCATAGAACTCAATTAAACCAGTTAGGCATGAATTGCCATCTCTGAAGCCTTGCTGATGTTGTGTTACAAAGTTCTTCTGCCCCAGATGTTCCACTAGGTTTTTTTGCACAATTTTCTCCATCATCTTGCATGGAATGCAAGTTAGGGACACTGGCCTGTAGTTCAGTGCCTCCTGCCTATCACCCTTTTTGTATATTGGGACTACATTGGCCGTCTTCCAATTTTTTGGCAGTTCGCCTGTTACCAGTGATTTGTTGAATACCATATAGAGTGGCAGGCACAGAACTCATGCTCCTTCCTTTAGAATCCATAATGAGATTCCATCCGGGCCTATAGCCTTTGTCACGTCCAACTCTGGCAGATGCTTCCTCATCTCCCAACTGGTAATCATAAACTCCTCTAGTGGTGTCTGGTTTAATTATTGTTCCCTCTCTTATCTCTGAGACTTCTCCTTGCTCTGAGGTGAAGACCTCCTGGAATTTCTTATCAAGTTCCTCGCACACTTCCTTGTCGTTTGTAGTAAATTATCCTGCCCCTATCCACAGTTTCATTACCTGTTCCTTCACTGTTGTTTTCCTCCTGATGCGGCTATGCAGCAGTTTGGGTTGAGTCTTGCCTTGCTCGCTATGTTTCTCTCCATCTTTCCGCTCAGCTCAGATGTTCAAGCTATTTCTGTTAGGAATTTTCTCATCTCTTCATAGTTTCCCTTCCGGAATGCCGGCCTCATGCTTTCTGGTCCCCCTCCTAGAGTACATTAACCCTTAAGTTGTCAAACGGGTCCTGAGGACATTTACACCCCTGTGCGCAAGAAAAAAATAATAAATTTTTTTCGTCTTCTAAAAGTGTTAATTTGTGTTCCCTGAGCACTGAAAAAAAATCATAGGTGACATAGTTTGGGCGATATAAGCCGAGGAGGTCTGGCATAAAGTGGGCGTTGACACAGCAGTCGTCAGAGACGGTCGGGGTCACCCACGCTGACAGGTGGGAGTTGCCACAAAGATATTATTACCTAATTATTTCAATGTCTCCGATTGATTTTTTCTTAGTTTTTTTGCAGTAATATTATTCAATAGTGTGTAGTGTCATAGATTTATATACTATAACTAGCAGTACCCGGCCACACGTTGCTGTGGCTCAGCAATGCAAGAGCGTTGCCGAGCCACAGAAACCTTCCCTTTCCTCTAGTCGTCCCCACCATTCCCCCCTCACCCATCTCTTCGGTCTCAAAACCATTTCCCACTCAACCATCCCCTCATCCTCCCCACTTTGCCCCACTTCCCTGTCCCTTTGTCCTCCCCACCATTCTCCATTCCCCCATCCCCACCATCCCAAACTTCCTTCTCCCCTCGTCCTTCACCACCATTACCCCCTTCCTTGTTCCCTCATCCCTCCACCGTCTCTAACTTCCATCCCCCTTGTCATTCCCCACCAATCCCCACTCTGTCGTCCGATGCCTTTCCAATTGATCTGATGTTCCCTCAGAAAATTGGGAACATCAAGAGAGATGATATTCCCATCACTGAAATATAAGAAAAACAATTAAAAATTAAATGAAAATATGAAGAAATTAAATAATAAATTATACTCACAAAATTAACGTCTGGTAAACGACACAGCTCAATTCCAGTGCAATTCCCACAAAATAATTAAATCAAAATGAAAATAAATCAAAATCTATGAAAATTCCATTTATCAATGCAGTCAGAAACATTGAAATGAATATCTAGTATAGCATGTGTGTTGCTCTTACTTGCAACAGATGGCACCGTTTTTTTAGAAACACATGGTTTTTCCTGTCACGGGTGTGGCATCTATACTTATACTTACGAAATGAACGGTATGGTAAACAACAGAGCTCATTTCCAACACAATGTCATACAAAATAATTAACTAAAAAATAAAATAAATCGAAATCTATTAAAATAAAATTTATCAATACAATCGGAAATATTGACATGTAATTCGTGACATATTTAGTACAGCGTGCATGTTGCCACTATTTGCAAAAGATGTCGCTGTTTTTTAAAAATGCATGTTTTTACCTGTCACCGGGGTGGCATCTATATAGTAGTATACAAACATGCACGTATGTGAATGCAACGTTGTGTCAAAATTTCAAAGCAATTGGTGAAGAGCTTTCGGATTTTACAGCATGTGTTGCAATTACGTCCAACAGATGGCACTGCTTTTCAAAACAGCATGTTTTTTCCTTTCACAGGTGAGGCATGTATATATAGGTTATATAAAAAGACGCGCCTATTCGAACGCAACGTTGTGTCAAAATTTCAAAGCAATCGGTAAAGAGGTTTCGAAGATTTCCCTCACATGAAAAACACTTTAAAAACACAGTTTTTCAGAAAAAGCATGTTTTCTTTACCGTCACAGACGTGACATCTATATAGTATGTATATAAAAATCTGCTCGGATGCGAATGGAACGTTGTGTGAAAATTTCAAAGCAATCGGTTTAGAACTTTCGGAGATTAGCGATTTTGAACAAACGAACATTTCCATTTTTATTTATATAGATGTGTGAATCATCGTTATTCTCAATAGTATGGTGTTCATATTAGTGGTTCAATTATTACGTTCATAAAACAATAAACATAGTTTTGCAGTTATTACACTATATACACACATTATATATAAGTATCTACATGTTGTATGCACCGTAACTGTACACCTAAGCTTGTAGGGTGCATAATGACTTCCCTCTACACAGCCACACAAGTCATGCAGACGACGCCACCTCCGTCACCCAAAATTGCTCCTCCCAACATAATCCTTTTGCTGTTATTACACTAAATACACACATTATATATACGTATCTACATTTGCATTCACCATAGAGAACCACTGAGCTGGTATGGTGAATGCAGACAATAACAGGTGGCCACACAGTAATGATGCTATCTCTCTCCCTCCCTTTGCATTACTCCTCCCACGCAGTGCTAATTATCATAACAATCCTGCTATTATCATAATCCTGGTCATTTTTGTCAGTCATACTGTCATCGCTAAATAATAGCAGTTACATATTTATTTTGACATTTTTAGACGATGCTGTGGTCAGAAGCTGAACACCAGTGATTAGTTGTTAGCTCATGCTGCATGCGCCAGCCTTGGTTGCTCCCACAGTACTGTGGCTCTCACACTGGAGAATATTGCATTTTTTTTTTTTAACATGGCACCATTTGGTTCCTTGCTTTCCCAATCTATCCTTCTGTGGTTAAAGTCCCCCCCCCCTTATTAGTAGATGGGATCAATTTCTACAGGCAGCAGCGGCTGCTCTCTCAATGATAGTGTTAACTGCCATGTTTCTGTCATACTCTTGCCAGGGTCTTCTTTCATTTGGTGGTGGGTTATATATCACTGCTACTACAACTCTTGGTCCTCCCATCGTCATGGTGCCTGTTATGAAGTCTCTGAACCCTTCGCAGCCCGGAATAACCATCTCGAAACTTCATTCCTCTTTCATCAGTAAAGCCACTCCGCTTCCTCCCTTTCCTTCCCTCTCTTCCCTACGGTGTGAGGGGAAGGGGGGGGTCGGACAATTAAGAACACGGGAGCTAGGGGAATCTGACGTGGTGCGGCTGATGGGGTCCGGGTTTGCGGGTTAATTGGGGCATGGGATGGTGGAGCTGGAGGGGCATGTGGTGGGTGGTCATGGGTTGGGGTATGCAGAGGAGACAGGGGTTGGTTGGCTGGGAGGTCAGGGGTTGGGGAGGGAAGGGGTGCCTGGGGAGGGGGGGTTTGGGAGGGAGGGGGTAGGGTAGGAAGGAGAGCTCGGGGTGGGGAAACTGGGAAGGGCTGGACAAACGGGAAAAGGCATGGGTTGCAGGAACAGTGAGGGTCTGGGGTAGGGGTTGGGGAAGAACAAGGGCATGGGGGGAACTTGATGGTTCTGGGATCAGGGAACATGAGGGGGGGGGGCCATGGTCTGAAGGGGGACTTTACTGTCTGGGGAGGTCTAGGTGATTGGTGACGGGTGACGGAGGGGTTGGTTCGTGGGAGGCTTCCATTACAAACCTCCCTGGGGTGCTGGCCTGCTGGTGGGGGGATTCCCACTCCCCTCCGAGGTTCCTGGAGATACTCAGCTGAGTCCTGTGGCTCCCATATCCCCACCTCTTTCTCTGCATCTCCTCCTTGCTTCTGCAGCCTTCCTTCCCTCATCATGTCCCTTTGCAGAAAGACGTCCTCGTATCCCCCTAACCTCTCAAATCTGCTCTTCCTGGATATGATTTTCTCCTTTGTTGCCTCGTTCGTGAGAACTCGTTCGTTCGTAGTTAAGTGCCTCTTTTCTATCTCCTTTCTTGTAGATTGGCAACATATTCGCCTTCCTCCAGCAGTTTGGTTATTACCCCATTGTAAGTCACTCATTATCGATTAGTGCCAGAGGTATGCTGAGGGCCTGTGCTGCTTCTTATAACATCCATGGTGATATTCTATCTGGCTCAGTAGCTTTAGTTACATACAGTGATGCTAGCTGTGTTCTAACTTCCCCTGCTGTTACCTCAATATTTAGTAGTGTCTCATCACAGGGTTCTTCCCCCCCATCTAGCTCTGGGAGCTGTTCAGGCACAATAGTGAGCGCTCCATGGAAGCTGGCATTGAACTCCTCACCAATTTCTTCATTATTTTTTATATACTGGCCTGCCCCCTTTTCGTAACCTAGTCACTTGGTCATGCACTATTATTTCCCTTCTTATATGGCTATGTAGGAGTTTCGGTAGTTTCTTTGCTTTGGAGGCAATATCTTTTTCATAGTTTCTTTCTGCCAATTTTCTTATGTTTATGTAGTCATTCCTGACCCTGTTGCATCTATTTCAGTTTACCTCTGTCCTTTGCCTTCTGTACTTCCTCCACTCCCTCCTGCTTTTTGCTTTTGCTTCCTGGCACTGTCTTTTGAACAACGCATTATTATATGTTCTCCTACTGCTTTCTGGCACTGACTATTGACCTACGAGATATTATGTGTTCTACTTTTATTCTTTAATGGTGGTATATATCTTTCTTCAGCCTCTTTTCACCTCAGTTTTACTTGGTCCATCATTTCCTGGACCGTCTACCATCTGAGTACCTCTTCCCATTGCACACTTACATTTTACTCTTACTTTCATGTAGTTTCCTTCTATATAGTCTGCTCTCCCTTCCCTGACTCCTTGTCTTATGGGCACTGTTCTGAGTTCCATCATTGTTACGGCCACTATGGGCCAGTAACTGGGTTCTTGGTGTTATGACCTCAAATTATATATCCAACCCCAAGTGGGTAGTAAGCTTACAAGAGCTGGTAGTAGTGCAAAGCATAAATAGAGGAGGGGGAGGGGGATAAACAAGACACAAATCCCCTCACTAATATATTCACCTACACCATTAAATAAATATGTAACTAGATTATTTATACACTTAAGTACAACAATGTCACCTTCACGCAGGACACAAATGTGTTAGCAGTTTTCGTCCACTCTAGTGTTTCCACCGTCTCAGCACCTTGCCCACCTGTACTGGCCAACACTGGCGAGTTCACCTTCAACACGGGTCAGTTCACCCACACAGTATCACGATGTGCCTACACCCCACCTTCGCTCTCCAGCTACTTACTGGCAAAAGACTTCAGCCACACACCAACAAGGGTCACAAACTGACTCGTACAAGGGTCGCGAACTCCTTGGCAGAAGCCTCTAGCAGCACTTCACGATAGGTTGTTTGCCCGTTTCGGCCGGTTGGGGGCGGGTGTGTGTCTGCTCGCCTGTGCTGACGTGGCGTTACGATGGGGGTCCCTCTACCCCCAGTCGTCCGGACTCAGTCTGTGGGACTAGAGTTCTCTGTGCGGGCTGGTTACCCGGAGATTGCCCTGGCTTGTGAAATGCTCTCTGTCCCTGTGTTTGCGATTTATGGGGTCGAGTTGGTAACGGCCCGTAGGGCCATTGTGAAGTTTGCCGAGGAGGCGGCGTATCGCGATTTTCTCCGGCGATACGAGGGGCGGACACTGCCTCTGCCGGATGGTGCGGGCACTGTCACCCTCTCGGATAGAAGTGGTGCACTTACTTACATCAGTGTGCATGGGGCTCCCTTGGAGTTTCCAGAGGCTCTGCTACGGCGGTATTTCGGGCGGTTTGGCGCAGTTATTAGTGTGAGAGTGAACGTGGTGTCTTCTAGTCCTCTTAAGGGTGTGAGGTCTAACATTCGCACCCTGGGCATGAGACTCCGGGCGGATATTCCGTCCTCTGTGCGCCTTATGGGGTACAACGTTCGGGTGTTTTACGCCCGTCAGCCGCGGACGTGTTATCGTTGTGGTCTTTTGGGCCATCAGGCTGCTGACTGTTCTGCGCCTCCTGTTGCACCAGTGAACCTCTTCAGTGAGGAGGATTTTCCGCCCCTTCCTGTGGGGGATGATTCGGTGGGTATGGACGTCTCTTCGGCTGAGGAGGTGCCCTCTGTAGCAGCTGTTGCTCCGCCTGTTGCGCCCCCTGTTGTTGCCGCATCTCTTCCAGAGGTTGGGTCCTCGCCTAGTGCTCCGGCTGATGTCCCTGCGCCTCTTCCGCCTGCCGTTTGCTCAGACCCCTCGTCTTCCAGTTCTTCCTCTGCTGTATCTGTCCCGGTCCCTGCACCCTCGCCGTCTGTCCCGGCTGTGCTGGGAGATGAGGTGGATCCGGTATTCCCTCCTGTGCCTGGCCTGGTGCCCCGTGTGGTTGAGGAGGCTGCCGTGCTGCGGCGTGCGTCGGTTCGCTCGGTTGGTGCTGCGCGGGTCGCCGAGTCTGCCTCCGGGTCTGATGATGTGCGGCCCGAGCCTAAGCGTTCCCGGCGTTCTTCTGTGTGGGCTGATGTTGGCGAATTCGACGAGTGTCGTCCTTCCGTTGACGGTGGCGTGGCTCCGGATGTGGTGCACACTACGGTGGTGGCGGAGGTACACTTGCCTGAGGATGCCGGTGCCGGCGTTTCGGCCTCCACTTCTGGTCCGGTGTCCGAGGGTCCTGCTTCAGGTGCGTTGCCTGCGTCGGATGGCTCCGGTTCTTCGTGGGCGGTGGTTCCCCCTGCTGTAGTTGGTGGTGAGCGGGGTGGCCTGGTGGTGATGTTGAGAAAGGATGCTCGCTCTGGATGTTCTGTGGCCCCTTCCTCGTTACCCGTTTCCTCGGCAGCGGTCTTGCCGCCTCTTCCGTTTCCTGCAGTCCCTTCCGTGTCTCCTGCGGTATCCGTGGAGGTGCTATCGTCTCAGCGTCCGACACCTGCTCCTATGGCGAAGGCGTGGCAGGCTCGGCGTCCCTCGTCCGCTTCTCCGGTGTCATCTGCTTCCTCGAAGGGCGTGGTTGGCGCTCCCCGGCCTCGTTATGCGACTTGCGTCAGTGACCTTAGGCATTGGCCGATGCCGCCAGATATAGATGTTCCTGAGTTTATGTTACCCGCTCGAGCGCGGGGGGGTCGAAAACCCTACCGACCTTGAAGATCTAGTCTGGGAAGCTTACAAGGCGAAATATCCTTATGATCTTTTCCCGGAGAAGTACATTTCTCACGAGGTTCCTCGCAAGTGATTTCTATGTGTTTTGTGTTGCCTGGTTGTGGGGTGTGTATGTGAGTGGGTGGGGTGGGTATTGTTTCCCGGTTCCTGCGTGCTCCGGTTTGTATTGTGGGTTTTCTTGTATGGCTAGTGGGGGGGGGGGGTGCCGTTCCTGTACGTTTGTGTGTTTGGTTGTGGATGTCGTGTGCGCTTGTTTGTCATCTTGTGTGCTCTTTGTTATGTGTGCATTATGTGTTTGAGGTGTTAGCAGACTTGTTTTGTATGTTTCTCGCCTCTCTGTTTCCCTTATGTTTGTATTACGCTGTGTTTATATTTGTGTTATGTTTGTATATGCATTTTTGTTTTGTGGTCAGCCCTTCTGGCTGGTCTTCTTGATTTGTTCCTTTGTCATTGTTCATGTGTGTGCTTTGTACTTTTGTTCTATGTTATATTTGTTCTGTTTTTATTGTACATTATACGCTTGCTTGCATGTAAAAATAAAAATAAAAAAAAAAAAAACTTCACGATAGGCAAATCACTTGTAATCCGTAACCCTTACTAGCCAATCCCGGGTTACGCTGATCTTCACCAATACTGCATATACTAGCAGCTAACACACTGCTTTGATCGACGACAGCTTACTTAGTCTTCACCCGAGACCAAGCTAAGGGTTCGTGCACTGCCCATGGTAAATTGCCTCCTTCAGTACAACCGGCTGCTTACGTTACCTCTGTGGACATAAACACGTCATTAATTGGATGGACCGTACACTGGAGAAACCATGAGGTAACACTCGTTCACACATTATGCTCGTCACACAACCTAGATGGCTCTGATCGTGATACGCCACCCTCCAGAGGTCATCCACAACGACCTCTCTTTCTAACTTTCCTCCTACACTCCACTATCCCCCTCCTCCTACACTCCACTATCCCCCTCCTCCTACACTCCACTACCCCTATTCCTACACTCCCCTACCCAATTCCTCCAACACTCCACTACCCCCCTCCTACTACACTCCAATACCCTCTCCCTCCTCTCCACTACCATCCTCCTCCTACACTCTACTACCCGCTCCTCCTACACTCCACTACTACCTCCTCTTACACTCCACTACCCCCCTCCTCCTACACTCCAATACCCTCTCCCTCCTCTCCACTACTATCCTCCTCCTACATTCCACTACCCCCTCTTCCTACACTGTACTACCACCCTCCTCCTACACTCCAATACCCTCCCCCTCCTCTCAACAACCATCCTCCTCCTACACTCTACTACCCCCTCCTCCTACACTCCACTACTAGCTCCTCCTACACTCCACTAACCCATCCTCCTACACTCCATTACCCCCTCCTACAAACCACTACCCCCTCCTCCTACACTCCATTTCCCCCTCCTACAAACCACTACCCCCTCCTCATACACACCACTACCCCCTCCTCCTACACACCACAACCCCCCTCCTACTACACACCACTCTCTCCTCCTACACTCCACTACCCCCTCCTCCTCCTCGTAAACACCACTATCCCCTCCTCCTACACAACACTACCCCCTCCTCCTACACACCACTACCCCCTCCTCCTACACACCACTACCCCTTCCTCCTACACACCACTACCCCCTCCTCCTAAAACGCCACTACCCCCTCCTCCTACACACCACTACCCCCTCCTCCTACACACCACTACTCCCTCATCCTACACTCCACTACCCCCTCCTCCTACACACCACTACCCCCTCATCCTACACTCCACTACCCCTTCCTCCAACAAACCACTACTCCCTCCTCCTACACACCACTACCCCCTCCTCCTAAAACGCCACTACCAACTCCTCCTACACTCCACTACCCCCTCCACCTACACTCCACTACCCCCTCCTCCTACACTCCACTACCCCCTTCCTCCTTTACACCACTATCCCCTCCTCTTACACTGCACTACCCCCTCTTCCTACACTCCACTATCCCCTTCTTCTACACTCCCATAATCTCTCTTCCTACACTCCACTACCCCATTCCTCCTACACTCCACTACCCCCCTCCTCCTACAATCTACTACCCCCTCCTCCTCCTACACTCCACTACCACCCTCCTCCTACACTCCACTATCCCCTCCTCCTACACACCACTACCCCCTCCTCCTACACACCACTACCCCCTCCTCCTACACTCCACTAACCAATACTCCTACACTCTATTACCCCCTCCTCCTACTCTGTACTACCACCCTCCTCCTACACTCCACTATCCCCTCCTCCTACACACCACTACCCCCTCCTCCTACACACCACTACCCTCTCCTCCTACACACCACTACCCCCTCCTCCTAAAACGCCACTACCCCCTCCACCTACACTCCACTACCCCCTCCTCCTGCAATCCACTACCCCCTCCTCCTACACACCACTACCCCCACCTCCTACACACCACTACCCTCTCCTCCTACACACCACTACCCTCTCCTCCTACACGCCACTACCCCCCTCCTCCTAAAATGCCACTACCCCCTCCTCCTACACTCCACTACCCCCTCCTCCTACACTTCACTACCCCCTTCCTCCTACACACGACTATCCCTTCCTCCTACACACCACTACCCCCTCTTCCTACACTCCACTATCCCCTTCTCCTACATTCCCATAATCCCTCCTCCTACACTCCACTACCCCATTCCTCCTACACTCCACTACCACCCTCCTCCTACACTCCACTACCCCCTCCTCCTCCTACACACCACTATTCCCTCCTCCTACACAGCACTACCCCCTCCTCCTACACACCACTAACCCCTCCTCCTACACACCACTACCCCCACCTCCTACACTCCACTACCCCCTCCTCCTACGTCCATTATCCCATTCCTCCTACATACCACTATCCTTTCCTCCTACGCACCACTACCTCCTCCTCCTGCACACCACTACCTCCTCCTCCTACACACCACTACCTCCTCCTCCTGCACACCACTACCCCCCCCCTTCCTACACTTTACTACCCCCTTCTCCTACACTCCACTACCCCATTCCTCCTTGTGAGGGTGTTCCCCCCATTATATTTCTCCCACGCCAGCTGTAGGAGTCATATCTACTTTCAACCCGTTCTCGCAAATTCGTAAAGTCAATATTGACTTATTAACTACGTGCATAGGTGATATACTAAACATAATAGATACCCTTAAAAAGATTCATAGGAAACACCAACCTTACCTAACCTTGTTAGTATCTGAAGATAAGCATCTTATTGCTTCGTAATTACAATTATTACTTAACCTATACCTATTATAGGTTAGGTAATAATTGTAATTACGAAGCAATAAGATGGTTATCTTAACATACTAAGTAGGTTAGGTAAGGTCGGTGTTTTCTATGAATCTTTTTAAGGGTATCTATTATGTTAAGTATGTCACCTATGCACATATTTAATAAGTCAATATTGACTTATTAAATTTGCGAGAACGGGTTGATCTACTTTACCCGAACGTTCTCTGCCTTCCAGAGAACAATTTGACATATGTGGGAGCATGAGGTGTTCCTCCATAGGAGAGAAATTAACTAAAGAAGAGTGTTTTGGCCAGTGGCTTAGGCCCTTTTGGACACCAAGATGGCGCCGATTTCTACGTCGCGCCAAAATGTTATGACGTCAGTGGCACCAGATTGGCCAAGAACGGTGACGTGATACAGGGAGCCAATGAGAAACGGCCCTCTTATGTGTGATGTCACGAGTGGAGGTAGGTCCGGGCCGTGCGCCCCCATGGTGCCAGGAGTTAGATACAACACGTCATAAAGGGCGAACGTGCGATAAGGGGGTCCTGTCAGTCCGACAGTATTCACCCCTCTCTGGTGAATATACGCATCACCAGTGGTCTGCGAGCATCCTGTGAGGTCTTCCTGAACTCCGTGAGGTGGACAGAAGAAGGAATTAATGGGAAACGAGCAACAAGTGCTCCAGTGACAGGTGCTTAGCAAGAATGAAGCCTGGGCAGTGACGTCAGGGACGACTGTACAGTTTCACCAGTCAGGTGATGACGTAGCAGCTGGGCCAGTTCACCGTGAAGAAGAAGAACAAACTAGCTGGGAATACGAACGACTGCAGCCGGGAGTAAGGACTGCAGACGTAGTTGAGGCGACGGCCAGGAGACCGACTCCAACCATTCAAGAGGTTGTGGAGGAGCACGGAGCCTGCAGAGAGAAGCAGTACGGAGAAGACGCGCTTTTTGGGTGTTGGTCAAGGTCCTGGGAAGAGCATCAGTGTGTGTGGGGGTGTTCCCTACAGCAAGTCGTGAGCCGGGACCAGGAGCTTCAATTCAACCCTCAACAGAGGACGAGTCCACATCATTTATGGTGGAAGTAGGTAATTCAGTTTTCCCTCCCATTCCCTTTAGTTTGTGATTAGCCAGAGTATCTTCTATGTTGTGAGCAAGGCTCACTAATGTCTATGTTTCTAGTAAGACACAGTTGTGAAAGGAGATGCTATAGAGCTCTCACGAGATATATATATATGGTGTGTGATTACACCTGTGGTTTGATGAAGAGATTACTGTGAAGAGGACATTTATATTTACATGTCATTTATATTATAAGTTCGTGCCAGAGGTTTTATATATAAATATACAATTTAATAGTGTAAGGCTGTGTGCCTAGAGTTACCTCGTTATTATGAATATTGATAAAGTGAACTATATATACTGGAGTTATTAAATAGTATATTCATATGTCTAGTGGTTAACTGAGATTATGCCAGTGTTGTGATATACTGTGAACACAAGGGAATAATAGGCGCCTCACGCCAATAGTGTGAGTATAGTGTGGAAGTGAGCAGTGTGAGGAACAGTGAGGAGTGTGATTGGGCGTGGCATCTCGTGAGTTGCCAAACGTTCGATAACACTGCATGTGGAGCTTGGGAACGCACGTCAACTGGGAGTATTGCCATTTCCCAGAGTGTTTCAGAATTGTGAAGAGGCGGAGAGAAGGCTGCTCATTTATTCCTTTGTCATGTTGTTGATGCAGAGTTATGATTCTTTGATCTTTTAATTAAACTACAAAACCACCGCCGTGTTTGTGTCAACCCTCCATTACCTTGTTGCTACTGAGACTATCTAAGAGCGTGAGATTTAAACATATACTTACCTGTTACTATCACGGCTTGTGTCTTACTAATGTTATCAGTAATGATACGATTTGTTGTCTTAGAGAGCTATCGAGAATTTGGGGGTGGAGGTCCTTAAAATGTTGTCTAGGGAGTATAAGGAGTAAGGAAAACAGCCTAGTACACAAGTCACAAATTTTTACGTTCAAGTCACACAGGAATACATTTAACAAGGCGTTTTCCTCACAACATAAGATCACTATGTATTATAAACTCAAGTGGCTCTGACCACCCCACGGCTCACTGTCCCATACCTGGTATCGTGCACCCAGCCACCAACGCTATCATCCTATGACATATATATTTTAGCCTCTATGAAACCTGGACTCTTATAAAACCTCTCTAACTTCTGTAATATTATTCTACCCAATCTTGCAACCCTGGTTATATACAGAGATAGGCTTATCTGACTGTACGGCCGGAGAAAACCCCTCAAATAGCAGGAACGGTCAGCAGTGATACACCTCCCCCTCCAGTCAAGATGACATCTCTCTCTTGCATCATCGCCCCTTATTCGCCCTCTATTCCTTACATGTGCTATCAAACACATTAATGATTTTATTTACTATATTCCCCATGCATACTTTTTGATAGAGTCCATTTTTCCCTTACATAGTTAGGCTATTCCAGTTCACATTATTTCTGATGATCTACGGCTGAGAAGGCACTACTTTACTGGGCGGAGTAATAATGGTGACTCGCGGCCTCTCTGATCTCAGTTGGGGATTTATTCTAATAAACACTCTCTACTGTGTCCACCAGCACTTTACAACCGAAACAACCCCTCCACAGGAGGTAAGGTTCGTAACACCCCTCCTAAGCCATGGAGGGGAAAAAAAAAAAGAGAAATTCTTAACCCAAGAATGATAAAAGTTTTTATTTATTTAATATGGTAAATGATGCCTTTTCAAACACTAGTTTCACATTAATATATTACAAAAATACTTTTTTCATGTTCAAATATTAAATTGATGTACATTACATATATATTTTTATTTTTGTTCCATAGCTTTATGAAACATTCGTAAAACATATAGTTACGCAAAAATTGGATAATAATTTTTGGGTTGGATTGCTAATATATTAACTTACATAATACTATTTGTTCCATTTTATATTATTATTTTTTGCTCATGTTTATATATTAAATATATGTGTTTTGTAATGTAAAACTAGGAGTACATATAGTGAGTACAACTTAGTGAGCACTGCTAGGTGAATACAAGTAGGTGAGTACAACTTAGTGAGCACTACTAAGTACCTGCTTGATGGGGTTCTGGGAGTTCTTCTACTCCCCAACTCAAATGAGCCCGGCGGGTCGACTTGTGAGAGTTTGGTCCACCAGGCTGTTGCTAGGAGCGGCCCACAGGGCCACGTACTCACCACAGCCCGACTGATCCGGAACTTCTCTTAGAAAACAGTCCAGTTTTCTCTTGAAGAAATCCACGGTTGTTCCGGCAATATTTCTTATAGTCCCTGGGAGGACGTTGAACAGCCGCGGACCTCTGATGTTTATACAGTGCTCTCTGATTGTGCCTATCGCACCTCTGCTCTTCACTGGTTCAATCTTGCATTTTCTTCCATATCGTTCACTCCAGTACGTTGTTATTTTACTGTGTAGACTTGGGACCTGGCCCTCCAGTATTTTCCATGTGTATATTATTTGGTATCTCTCTCGTCTCCTTACTAGAGAGTACATTTGGAGAGCTTTGAGACAATCCCAATAATTTAGGTGTGTTATCTCGTCTATGCATGACGTATATGTTCTCTGTATTCCCTCTATTTCAGCAATCTCTCCTGCTCTGAAGGGGGAAGTGAGTACTGAGCAGTACTCGAGACGGGACAACACAAGTGACTTGAAGAGTATACACACATTTGTTCACTTGAAGAGTATAACCATTGTGATGGGATCCCTGGATTTGAAAATTCTCGTAATCCATCCAATCATTTTTCTGGCTGACGCAATATTTGCTTGATTATGCTCCCTAAACGTTAGATCGTCGGACATCATTATTCCCAAATCCTTGACATGCTGTTTTTCTACTATGGGAAGATTCGATTGTGTTTTGTACCCTGTATTATGTTTCAGATCCTCATTTTTGCCGTACATGAAATTTATCACTTAAATATCATGTTATTTTCTGCTGCCCAATTGAAAACTTTGTTGACATCTGTTTGTAGTTTTTCAGTGTCTTCAGGAGAGGTAATTTTCATGCTGATTTTTGTGTCATCTGCAAAGGACGACACGAAGCTGTGACGTGAATTTTTGTCTATATCAGATATGAGAATAAGGAACAGTAGCGGTGGAAGGAATGTACCTTGAGGTACAGCGTTTTTAACATCGCTTGGACTCGATTTTATCTGATTGACTGTTACTCATTGTGTTCTCTTCGACAGGAAATTGAGTATCCAGTGTCCTTTTTTTCCAGTTATTCCCATTGACTTCATTTTGTGAGCTATCACCCCATGGTCACATTTGTCGAACGCTTTTGCAAAGTCTGTGTATACAACATCTGCATTTTTTGCTTTTCTTCTAGGGCTACTGTGATTTTGTCATAGTGGTTGAGTAACTGTGATAGAAAGGATCTTCCCGCTCTAAATCCATGTTGTCCTGGGTTGTGCAATTCATTGTTTTCCATAAAACTACAAATTTGATTCGTAATCACTCTTTCAAACACTTTTATTATGTGTGATGTAAGTGCAACTGGCCTATAATTTTTTGCCAAGGCTTTACTGGCCCCCTTGTGCAACGGAGCTATATTGCAGATTTAAGGGCTGCTGGTATCTCCCCTGTATCCAGGCTCTTTCTCCATATTACACTGAGTGCTCTCGCTACTGGTACTTTACATTTCTTTATGAGTATTGAATTCCATGAGTCAGGCCCAGGAGCTGAGTGCATAGGCATATTGTCAATTTCTCTTTCAAAGTCTTCCGAGTTTGTGGTAATATCCTTTATATTATCTGCAGCTTGAATGTCATTCATAAAGAAGCTGTCTGAGTCATCAATTTTTCATGTTTATTGGTGTGCTAAACATAGCCTCATACTGGCTTCTTAGAATTTCACTAATCTCTTTGTTGTCCTCTGTGTACGTACCTTCATTTGTAATTAACCGTCCAATACTAGTCGAGGTTTTTGATTTTGATTATGTAAAAAAATATTTCGGATTTTTCCTTATCTCTTGTATAGCTTTCTGTTCCAATTCCATTTCCTCAGACTCATATGATCACTTCAACGTTTGTTCTATTTCTTCAGTCTCCCTGCTTAGGCTTATTCTCCTTGCTTGTGATAGTTGTGTCTGCTGAAGCATTTCCGTTATTTTTTACTTCTCCTGTACAGTCGTCTGTGTTCTCTTTCTAGAGTGGTCCTCTTTCTGCCCTTCCTCACAGGCACGTGCTTCAAGCAGACCTTGTAAGCTTCAGCTGTCAGTTGAGCTATTCCCTGTGTGGGAGTTTTGTCGCTTAAGACCGTCTCCCATTGAATGGTTGCAAGGTCTACATTTATTTTTTCCCAGTCGACCCTCTTATTGTTGAAATTGAATTGATTGAATATTCCTTATGGCTTGTTGGGTCTCTTAGACCTACTACCGTTATTTATGGTAGTTCGCACTTCAATGAGCTTATGGTCTGAGTATGAAGCATCTGAGATTGCGATGTCTCTGATTAGTTCATCATTGTTTGTGAATAACAAGTCTAGTGTGTTTTCGTTCTTCGTTGTTTCTGTAATCTGTTGATTGAGCGCGAATTTGTCACAGAATCTCAAAAGTTCTCTGACCTGTGGTTGTTATTTCCGGGGTCATTCCCTGCTATGATATTTGTGTTTGCCATTCTCCATCTTAGACTCGGTAAATTGAAATCTCCAAGGAAGATAATATCTGAAGCTGGGTTTGCTAAGTTATCATGTATGTTCTCTATTTTGTGCATCTGCTCTACGAATTCCTTAGGTGAATACAAGTAAGTCAGTATAACTATAAGTCGTCCCGAGGAGTGAAGGAGGAGGGGGTAGAGGAGTGTAGGAGGAAGGGGGTAGTGGAGTGTAGGAGGAAGGGGCTAGTGGAGAGTAGGAGGAGGGGGTAGTGGTGTGTAGTAGGAGGGGTAGTGGAGTGTTGGAGGAGGGGGTAGTGGAATATAGGAGGAGGGGATAGTGGTTGGAAGGAAGAGGTAGCAGAGTGTAGGAGGAGGGGGTAGTGGTGAGTAAGAGGAGGGGGTAGTGAAGTGTAGGAGGAAGGGGGAGTGGAGAGTAGGAGGAGGGGGTAGTGGAGTTTAGGAGGAGGGGGTAGTCGAGTGCGTTGGAGGAGGGGGTAGTGGAATGTAGGAGGATGGGGTAGTGGTAAGTAGGAGAAGGGGGGATTAGTGTGTAGGTGGATAGGGTAGTGGAGTGCAGGAGGAGGGGGTAGTGGAGTGTAGGAAGAGGCAGTGGAGTGTAGGAGGAGGGGGTAGTGGATTGTTGGAGAAGGGAATAGTGGAGAGTAGGAGGAGGGAGGTAGTGGTATTTACGAGGAGGGGGTAGTGGAGTCTAAGAGGAGGGGGTGGGGTGTAGGAGGAGGGGATAGAGGAGTGTAGGAGGAGGGTGGTAGTGGAGTGTAGGAGGAGTGGTAGTGGTGTGTAGGAGGAAGGCGTAGTGGAGTGTAGGAAGAGTGGTAGTGGTGTGTAGGAGGAGAGGGTAGTGGAGTGTAGGAGGAGGGGGAAGTGGTGTGTAGGAGGAGGGGGTAGTGGAGTGTAGAAGGAGGCGGAAGTGGTGTGTAGGAGGTGGAAGTGGAATGTAGGAGGATGCGGTAGGGGAGTTTAGGAGGTGAAGGTAGTGGAGTGTAGGAGGAAGAAATAGTGGACTGTAGGAGGAAGAAATAGTGGAGTGTAGGAGGAAGAAATAGTGGTGTGTAGGAGGAGGTGGTATTGGAGTGTAGGAGGAGGTGGTAGTGGATTGTAGAAGGAAGGAGTAGTGAAGTGTAGGAGAAGGGGGTTATGGTGTGTAGAAGGAAGGGGTAGTGGATTGTTGGAGAAGGGGATAGTGGAGTGCAGGAGGGGGCAGCAGAGTATAGGAGGAGGGGGTAGTGTAGTGTAGGAGGAAGGAGTAGTGGAGGGTAGAATGAGAGGGAAGTGGATTGTAGGAGGAGGGGGTTATGGTGTGTAGGAGGAAGGGGTAGTGGTGTGTAGGAGGAGGGGGTAGTGGATTGTAGGAGGAGAGGGTAGTGGTGTGTAGGAGGAGGGGATAGTTGTGTGTAGCAAAGGGTAGTGGAGTGTAGAAGGAGGGGGTAGTGGTGTGTAGGAGGAGGGGGTAGTGGAGAGTAGCAGAGGGATAGTTGTGAGTTGGTGGGGGTAGTGGAGTGTAGGAGGAGGGGAGGGTAGTGAAGTGTCGAAGGATAGGGTAGTAGAGTGTAGGAGGATGAGGTAGTGGAGTGTATCAGGAGGGGGTAGTGGAGTGTAGGAGGAGGGTGTATGTGGGGGTAGTAGAGTGTAGGAGCAAGGGGTAGTGGTATGTAGGTGGGGGTAGTGGTGTGTAGGAGGAGGGGGTAGTGAAATGTAGGATGAAGGGGTAATGGAGAGTAGGAGGAGGGGGTAGAGGTGTGTACGAGGAGGGGGAAGAGAAGTGTAGGAGGAGGAGGGGTAATGGAGAGTAGGAGGAGGGGGGTAGTGGTGTGTACGAGGAGGGGGTAGTGGAGTCTAGGAGGTGGGGGTAGTGGTGTGAAGGAGGAAGAGGTAGAGGAGTTTATGAGGTGGGGGTAGTGGTGTGTAGGAGGAGGGGGTAGTGAAATGTAGGAGGAAGGGATAATGGAGAGAAGGAGGAGGGGGTAGTGGTGTGTACGAGGAGGGGGAAGAGAAGTGTAGGAGGAGGGGGTAATGGAGAGTAGGAGGAGGGGGGTAGTGGTGTGTACGAGGAGAGGGTAGTGGAGTCTAGGAGGAGGGGGTGGGGTGTAGGAGGAGGGGATTGTGGAGTGTAGGAGGAGGGTGGTATGGAGTGGAGGAGGAGTTGAATTGGCGTGTAGGATGAGGGGGTAGTGATGGGCAGGACGTGGGTGTAGTGGTGTGTAGGAGGAGAGGGTACAGGAGAGTAGGAGGTGGTGTAGTGGTGTGTAGGAGGAGAGGGTAGTGGAGTGTAGGAGAAGGGGGAAGTGGTGTGTAGAAGGGGGAAGTGGAGTGTAGGAGGAGTGGTAGTTGTGTGTAGGAGGTGGAGGGGGTAGTGGAGTGTAGGGGAAGAGTGGTATTAGTAGGTAAGAGGAGGGGGTAGTGATGTGTAGGAGGAGGGGGTAGTGGAGAGTAGAAGGAGGGGGGTAGTGGAGTGTAGGAGGAGGGGGGTAGTGGAGTGTAGGAGGAGGGGGTAGTGGAGTGTAGGAGGAGGGGGGTAGTGGCTTGTAGGAGGAGACAGTGGAGTGTAGGACAATGGGGTAGTAGGGTGTAGGAGGAGGAGGTAGTGGAGTGTAGGAAGAAGGAGTAGTGGAGTGCAGGAGGAGGGGGTAGTGGAGTGTAGGAGGATGGGGTAGTGGAGTGTAGGAGGAGAGTGGTAGTGGAGTGTAGGAGGAGGGGGTAGTGGTGTGTAGGAGGAGGGGGTAGTGGAGTGTAGAAGGGGGTAGTGGTGTGTAGGAAGAGGGGGTAATGGTGTGTAGGAGGAGGGGGTAGTGGTGTGTAGGAGGAGGGGGTAGTGGTGTGTAAGAGGAGAGGGTAGTGGTGTGTAGGAGGAGGGGGTAGTGGTGTTTATGTGGGGGTAGTTGAGTGTAGGAGCAGGAAGTAGTTGTGTGTAGGTGGGGTTAGTGGTGTGAAGGAGGAGGGGGTAATGGACTGTAGGAGGAGGATGGTAGTGGAGTGTAGGAGGAGGGGGTAGTGGATTGTAGGAGGAAGAGGGGGGAAGTGGTGTGTTGGAGTAGAGGGTAGTGGTGTGTAGGAGGAGGGGGTTAGTTTTGTGTAGGAGAGGGTAGCGGAGTGAAGGAGGAGGGGGTAGTGGACAGTAGGATTAGGGGTAGTGGTGTGTATGAGGAGGGGGTAATGGAGTGTTGGAGGAGGGGGTGGTGGTGTGTAGGGGGGTTAGAGGAGTGTATGAGGTGGGGGTAGTGGTGTGTATGAGGTAGGGGTAGTGGTGTGTAGGAGGAGAGGGTAGTGGTGTGTAGGAGGAGGGGGTAGTGGAGTGTTGGAGGAGGTGGTAGTGGTGTGTAGGTGGGGGTAGAGGAGTGTATATAATGGGGGTACTGGTGTGTAGGAGAGGGTAGCGGAGTGTTGGAGGAGGGGGTAGTGGTGTGTAGGAGGAGGGAAAGTGGTGTGTAGGGGGAGGAGGTAGTGGAGTGTTGGAGGAGGGGGAAGTGGTGTGTAGGGGAAGGGGGTAGTGGAGTGTAGGAGAAGAGTGGTAGTGGTGTGTAGGAGGAGGGGGTAGTAGTGTGTAGGAGGAGGGTGGTAGTAGTGTGTAGGAGGAGGGGGTAGTAGTGTGTACGAGGAGGGTGGTAGTGGAGTGTAGGAGGAGGGGGTAGTGGAGGTTTGGAGGAGGGGGTAGTGGTGTGTAGGTGGAGGTAGAGGAGTGTAGGAGGAGAGAGTAGTGGAGTGTAGGAGGAGAGAGTAGTGGAGAGTAGGAGAGAGTAGTGGAGTGAAGGAGGAGGGGGTAGTGGAGTGTAGGAGGAGGGGGTAGTGGAGAGTAAGATTTTGGGTAGTGGTGTGTAGGAGGAGGGGGTAATGGAGTGTTGGAGGAGGTGGTAGTGGTGTGTAGGTGGGGGTAGAGGAGTGTATATAATGGGGGTACTGGTGTGTAGGAGGAGAGGGTAGTGGAGTGTTGGAGGAGGGGGTAGTGGTGTGTAGGAGGAGGGAAAGTGGTGTGTAGGGGGAGGAGGTAGTGGAGTGTAGGAGGAGGGGGAAGTGGTGTGTAGGGGAAGGGGGTAGTGGAGTGTAGGAGAAGAGTGGTAGTGGTGTGTAGGAGGAGGGGGTAGTAGTGTGTAGGAGGAGGGTGGTAGTAGTGTGTAGGAGGAGGGGGTAGTAGTGTGTACGAGGAGGGTGGTAGTGGAGTGTAGGAGGAGGGGGTAGTGGAGGTTTGGAGGAGGGGGTAGTGGTGTGTAGGTGGAGGTAGAGGAGTGTAGGAGAGAGTAGTGGAGTGTAGGAGGAGAGAGTAGTGGAGAGTAGGAGAGAGTAGTGGAGTGAAGGAGGAGGGGGTAGTGGAGTGTAGGAGGAGGGGGTAGTGGAGTGTAGGAGGAGCGGTAGTGGTGTGTAGGAGGGGGGGTAGTGATGTCCAGGAAGTGGGGGTAGTGGTGTGTGTAGGAAGAGGGGGTAGTGGAGAGTAGGAGGAGGCAATGGAGTTTAGGACAATGGGGTAGTGGGGTGTAGGAAGTAATGGAGTGTATTAGGAGGGGTTAGTGTTGTGTAGGATGGGGGTAGAGGAGTGTAGGAGGTGGGGGTAGTAGTGTGTAGGAGAAGAGAGAAGTGGAGTGTAGAAGGAGGGTGTAGTGGAGTGTATGTGGGGGGTAGTGGAGTGTAGGAGTAGGGGGTAGTGGTATGTAGGTGGGGGTAGTGGTGTGAAGGAGGAGGGGGTAATGGAGTTTAGGAGAAGGGGGGTAGGGGTGTGTAGGTGGAGGTAGTGGAGTGTAGGAGGATGGGGTAGTGGAGTGTAGGAGGAGGGGGAAGTGAAATGTAGGAGGAGGTGGTAATTTAGAGTAGGAGGGGGGTAGTGGTGTGTGTACGAGGAGGGGGTAGTGGAGTCTAGGAGGAAGGGGTGGGGTGTAGGAGGAGGGGATAGTGGAGTGTAGGAGGAGGGTGGTAGTGGAGTGTAGGAGGAGTGAAAATGGTGTGTAGGAGGAGGGGTAGTGATGGGCAGGAAGTGGTGTGTAGGAGGAGGGGGTATAGGAGAGTAGGTGGTGGTGTAGTGGTGTGTAGGAAGAGAGGGTAGTGGAGTATAGGAGGAGGGGGGAAGTGGCGTGTAGGAGAAGGGGGTAATGGAGTGTAGGAGGAGTGGTTGTTGTGTGTAGGAGGAGGAGGGGTAATGGTGTGTAGGAGAGAGGGTAGTGGTGTGTAGGAGGTGAGGATAGTGGAGTGTAGGAGAAGTGTGGTATTAGTGTGTAGGAGGAGGGGGTAGTGATGTGTAGAAGGAGGGGGTAGTGGAGTGTAGGAAGAGAGGGTAGTGGAGAGTAGGAGGCGGCAGTGGAGTGTAGGACAATGGGGTAGTGGGGTGTAGGAGGAGATAGTGGAGTGTAGGAGGAAGGAGTAGTGGAGTGTTGGAGGAGGGGGTAGTGGATTGTAGGAGGAGGGGGTAGTGGAGTGTAGGAGGAGGGGGTAGTGGAGAGTAGGAGGAGGCAGTGGAGTGTAGGACAATGGGGTAGTGGGGTGTAGGAGGAGATAGTGGAGTGTAGCAGGAAGGAGTAGTGGGGTGTAGGAGGAGGGGGGTAGTGGAGTGTAGGAGGAAGGAGTAGTAGAGTGTAGGATGAGAGGGTCGTGGATGGTAGGAGGAGGGGGTAGTGGAGTGTAGAAAAAGGGGGTTATGGTGTTTAGGATGAAGGGGGTAGTGGTGTGTAGGAGGAGGAGGTGGTAGTGCATTGTAGGAGGAAGGGATAATGGAGTGTAGGAGGAGGGATAGTGGTGTGTAGGAGGAGGAGGGATAAGTGGTGTGAAGGAGGAAGGGGTAGAGGAGTGTAGGGGGTGGGGGTAGTGATGTGTAGGAGAAGAGAGTAGTGGCATGTAGGAGGAGGGTGGCAGTGGAGTGTAGGAGGAGGGGGTAGTGGAGAGTAGGAGAAGGGGGTAGTGGTTTTTAGGTGGTGTTAGTGGTGTGTAGGAGGAGAGAGTAGTGTAGTGTAGGAGGAGAGAGTAGTGGAGTGAAGGAGAAGGGGGTAGTGGAATGTAGGAGGAGGGTGGTAGTGGAGTGTAGGAGAAGGGGGTAGTGGTGTGTAGGATGAAGGAGTAGTGGAATGTAGGAGGAGTGGGTAGTGGAGTGTAATAAGAGGGGGATAGCGGTGGGTAGGAGGAGGGGGTAGTGGAGTATAGGAGGAGGGTGGTAGTGGTGTGTAGGAGGAGGGAGTTGTAGTGTGTAGGAGGAGGGTGGTAGTGGAGTGTAGGAGGAGGGTGGTAGTGGAGTGTAGGAGGAGGGTGGTAGTGGAGTGTAGGAGTAGTGGGTAGTGGAGAGTAGGAGAAGGGGGTAGTGGTGTGTAGGTGTTGGTAGTGGTGTGTAGAAGGAGAGAGTAGTGTAGTGTAGGAGGAGAGAGTAGTGGAGTGAAGGAGAAGGGGGTAGTGGAGTGTAGGAGGAGAGGGTAGTGGAGCGTAGGAGGAGGGGGTAGTGGAATGTAGTAGGAGGGTGGTAGTGGAGTGTAGGAGAAGGGGGTAGTGGTGTGTAGGATGAAGGAGTAGTGAAATGTAGGAGGAGTGGGTAGTGGATTGTATTAGGAGGAGGGGGTTATAGTGTGAAGGAGGAAGGGGTAATGGTGTGAGAGGAGGAGGGGGTAGTGGAGTGTAGGAGGAGAGGGTCGTGGATTGTAGGAGGAGGGGGTAGTGGAGTGTAGGAAAAGGGGGTTATGGTGTTTAGGATGAAGGGGGTAGTGGTGTGTAGGAGGAGGAGGTGGTAGTGCATTGTAGGAGGAAGGGATAATGGAGTGTAGGAGGAGGGATAGTGGTGTGTGGGAGGAGGGGGTAGTTTTCTGTAGGAGGGGGTAGCGGAGTGTAGGAGGAGGAGGTAGGGGAGAGTAGGAGTAGAGGTAGTGGTGTGTAGGAGGAGGGGGTAGTGGTGTGAAGGAGGAAGGGGTAGAGGAGAATATGAGGTGGGGGTAGTGGTGTGTAGGAAGAGGGGGTAGTGGAGTGTTGAGGAGGGGGTAGTGTTGTGTAAGTGGGGGTAGAGGAGGGTAGGAGGAGGGGGTAGTGAAGGGTAGAGGAGTGTAGGAGGAGGGGGTAGTGAAGGGTAGAGGAGTGTAGGAGGAGGGAGTAGTGAAGGGTAGGAGGAAGGGGGTAGTGGTGTGTAGGAGGGGGAAATGGAGTGTAGGAGAAGAGTGGTAGTGGAGTGTAGGAGGAGGGGATAGTGGTGTGTAGGAGGAGGGGTAGTTTTGTGTAGGAGGGGGTAGCGGAGTGAAGGAGAAGGGGGTAGTGGAGAGTAGGAGGAGGGGTAGTGAATTGTAGAAGGGGGTAGTGGTGTGTAGGAGGAGGGAAAAGTGGAATGTATGAGGAGGGGGTAGTGGAGTGTAGGAGGAGTGTGGTAGTGGAGTGTAGGAAGAAGTGGGTAGTGGAGTGTAGGAGAAGGGAGTAGTGGAGTGTAGGAGGAGGGGGTAGTGGTGTGAAGGAGGAGGGGGTAATGGAATGTAGGTGGAGGGGGTAGTGGTGTGTAGGTGAGGGTAGTGGAGTGTAGGAAGAGGGGGTAAGAAAGTGTAGGAAGAGGGGGAAGTGGTGAGTAGGAGGGGGGGGGTAGTGGTGTATACAAGAAGGGGGTCGTGGAGTCTTGGAGAATGGGGTAATGTGTGGGAGAAGAGGATAGTGGAGTGTAGGAGGAGGGTGGTAGTGGAGTGTAGGAGGAGTGGTAGTGGTGTGTAGGAGGAGGGGGTAGTGGTGTGTAGGAGGAGGGGGTAGTGGAGTGTAGGAGGAGGGACAAGTGGTGTGAAGGAGGAGGGGGTAGTGGAATGTAGGAGAAGAGTGGTATTAGTGTGTAGATGGAGGGGGTAGTGACGTGTAGGAGGAGTGGGTAGTGGAGTGTAGGAGGAGGGTGGTAGTGGAGTGTAGGAGGAGGGTGGTAGTGGAATGTAGGAGGTGGGGGTAGTGGTGTGTTGTAGGAGGGGGTACTGGCGTGTAGGAAGAGGGGGATAGTGGTGGGTAGGAGGAGGGTGTAGTGGAGTGTAGGAGGAGGGGGCAGTAGTGTGTAGGAGGAGGGGGTAGTGAAGTGTAGGAGGAGGAGGCAGTGTTGTGTAGGAGGAAAGGGAAGTGGTGTGTTGGACTGGGTAGTGGATTGTAAGCAGAGGGAGAAGTGGAGTTTAGGAAAATGGGATAGGGAGTGTAGGAGGAGGAAGTAACGGAGTGAATAGGAGGGGGTAGTTGTGTGTAGGAGGGGGTAGCGGCGTGTAGGATGGGGGGTAGTGGAGAGTAGGAAGAGGGGTAGTGGAGAGTTGGAAGATGGGTAATGGTGTGTAGGAGGAGGAGGGATAAGTGGTGTGAAGGAGGAAGGGGTAGAGGAGTGTAGGGGGTGGGGGTAGTGATGTGTAGGAGAAGAGAGTAGTGGCGTGTAGGAGGAGGGTGGCAGTGGAGTGTAGGAGGAGGGGGTAGTGGAGAGTAGGAGAAGGGGGTAGTGGTTTGTAGGTGGTGTGAAAGGAGGAGAGAGTAGTATAGTGTAGGAGGAGAGAGTAGTGGAGTGAAGGAGAAGGGGGTAGTGGAATGTAGGAGGAGGGTGGTAGTGGAGTGTAGGAGAAGGGGGTAGTGGTGTGAAGGATGAAGGATTAGTGGAATGTAGGAGGAGTGGGTAGTGGAGTGTAATAAGAGGGGGATAGTGGTGGGTAGGAGGAGGGTGTAGTGGAGTATAGGAGGAGGGTGGTAGTGGTGTGTAGGGGGAGGGGGTTGTAGTGTGTAGCAGGAGGGTGGTAGTGGAGTGTAGGAGTAGTGGGTAGTGGAGAGTAGGAGAAGGGGGTAGTGGTGTGTAGGTGGTGGTAGTGGTGTGTAGGAGAGAGTAGTGTAGTGTAGGAGGAGAGAGTAGTGGAGTGAAGGAGAAGGGGGTAGTGGAGTGTAGGAGGAGAGGGTAGTGGAGTGTAGGAGGAGGGGGTAGTGGAATGTAGGAGGAGGGTGGTAGTGGAGTTTAGGAGAAGGGGGTAGTGGTGTGTAGGATGAAGGAGTAGTGGAATGTAGGAGGAGTGGGTAGTGGATTGTATTAGGAGGAGGGGGTTATGGTGTGAAGGAGGAAGGGGTAATGGTGTGAGAGGAGGAGGGGGTAGTGGAGTGTAGGAGGAGAGGGTCGTGGATTGTAGGAGGAGGGGGTAGTGGAGTGTAGGAAAAGGGGGTTATAGTGTTTAGGATGAAGGGGGTAGTGGTGTGTAGGAGGAGGAGGTGGTAGTGCATTGTAGGAGGAAGGGATAATGGAGTGTAGGAGGAGGGATAGTGGTGTGTAGGAGGAGGGGGTAGTATTCTGTAGGAGGGGGTAGCGGAGTGTAGGAGGAGGAGGTAGGGGAAAGTAGGAGTAGAGGTAGTGGTGTGTAGGAGGAGGGGGTAGTGGTGTGAAGGAGGAAGGGGTAGAGGAGAATATGAGGTGGGGGTAGTGGTGTGTAGGAAGAGGGGGTAGTGGAGTGTTGAGGAGGGGGTAGTGTTGTGTAAGTGGGTGTAGAGGAGGGTAGGAGGAGGGGGTAGTGAAGGGTAGAGGAGTGTAGGAGGAGGGGGGTAGTGAAAGGTAGAGGAGTGTAGGAGGAGGGAGTAGTGAAGGGTAGGAGGAAGGGGGTAGTGGTGTGTAGGAGGAGGGGGTAATGGAGTGTAGGAGAAGAGTGGTAGTGGAGTGTAGGAGGAGGGGATAGTGGTGTGTAGGAGGAGGGGTAGTTTTGTGTAGGAGGGGGTAGCGGAGTGAAGGAGAAGGGGGTAGTGGAGAGTAGGAGGAGGGGTAGTGAATTGTAGGAGAAGGGGGTAGTGGTGTGTAGGAGGAGGGAATAGTGGAATGTAGGAGGAGGGGGTAGTGGAGTGTAGGAGGAGGGTGGTAGTGGAGTGTAGGAAGAAGTGGGTAGTGGAGTGAAGGAGAAGGGAGTAGTGGAGTGTAGGAGGAGGGGGTAGTGGTGTGAAGGAGGAGGGGGGTAATGGAATGTAGGTGGAGGGAGTAGTGGTGTGTAGGTGAGGGTAGTGGAGTGTAGGAGGAGGGGGTAGGAAAGTGTAGGAAGAGGGGGAAGTGGTGAGTAGGAGGGGGGGTAGTGGTGTATACAATGAGGGGGTCGTGGAGTATTGGAGAATGGAGTAATGTGTGGGAGAAGGGGATAGTGGAGTGTAGGAGGAGGGTGGTAGTGGAGTGTAGGAGGAGTGGTAGTGGTGTGTAGGAGGAGGGGGTAGTGGTGTGTAGAAGGAGGGGGTAGTGGAGTGTAGGAGGAGGGACAAGTGGTGTGTAGGAGGAGGGGGTAGTGGAGTGTAGGAGGAGGGTGGTAGTGGAGTGTAGGAGGAGGGGGTTGTAGTGTGCAGGAGGAGGGTGGTAGTGGAGTGTAGGAGTAGTGGGTAGTGGAGAGTAGGAGAAGGGGGTAGTGGTGTGTAGGTGGTGGTAGTGGTGTGTAGAAGGAGAGAGTAGTGTAGTGTAGGAGGAGAGAGTAGTGAAGTGAAGGAGAAGGGGGTAGTGGAGTGTAGGAGGAGAGGGTAGTGGAGTGTAGGAGGAGGGGGTAGTGGAATGTAGGAGGAGGGTGGTAGTGGAGTGTAGGAGAATGGGGTAGTGGTGTGTAGGATGAAGGAGTAGTGGAATGTAGGAGGAGTGGGTAGTGGATTGTATTAGGAGGAGGGGGTTATGGTGTGAAGGAGGAAGGGGTAATGGTGTGAGAGGAGGAGGGGGTAGTGGAGTGTAGGAGGAGGAAGAAATGAAGTGTATTAGGAGGGGGTAGTGGTGTGTAGGAAGAGGGGGTAATGGTGCGTAGGAGGAGGTGGTAATGGTGTGTAGGAGGAGGGGGTAGTGGTTTTTATGTGGGGGTAGTTGAGTGTAGGAGCAGGAAGTAGTTGTGTGTAGGTGGGGTTAGTGGTGTGAAGGAGGACGGGGTAATGGAGTGTAGGAGGAAGAGGGTAGTAAAGTGTAGGAGAAGGAAAGATAGTAAAGTGTAGGATGAGGAGGTAGGAGGGGGATAGTGGAGTGTAGGAGGAGGGTGGTAGTGGAGTGTAGGAGGAGGAAGAAATGAAGTGCATTAGGAGGTGGTAGTGGTGTATAAGAGGAGGGGGTAGAGGAGTGTAGGAGGAGGGGTAGTGGTGTGTAGGACGAGTGGGTAGTGGAGTGTAGGAGAAGAGTGGTATTAGTGTGTAGAAGGAGGGGGTAGTGATGTGTATGAGGGGGTAGTGGCGTGTAGGAGAAGGGTGGTAGTGGAGTGTAGGAGGAGGTGGTAGTGGAGTGTAGGAGGAGGGGGGTAGTGAAGTGTAGAAGGAAGGAGTAGTGGAGTGTAGGAGGAGGGGGGTAGTAGATTGTAGGAAGAGGAGGGGGGAAGTGGTGTGTAGGAGGAGGGGTTAGTGGTGTGAAGGAGGAATGGGTAGAGGAGTGTAGAAGGTGGGGGTAGTGGTGTGTAGGTGGAGGGGGTAGTGTTGTGTAGTAGGAGGAAGTAATGAAGTGTATTAGGAAGGGGTAGTGGTGTGTAAGAGGGGGTAGAGGAGTGTAGGAGGAGGGGGTAGTGAATTGTAGGAGGAGGGGGTAGTGGTGTGTAGCGGGAGGGGGTAGTGGTGTGAAGGAGGAATGGGAAGAGGAGTGTAGAAGGCGGGGTTAGTGGTGTGTAGGAGAAGAGGGTAGTGGAGTGTAGGAGGAGGGGGTAGTGGTGTGTTTGTGGGGGTAGTGGTGTGTGGGAGGAGAGGTTAGTGGAGTGTAGGAGGAGGGGGAAGTGGTGTGTAGGAGGAGGGGGTGGTGGAGTGAAAGAGGAGGTGGTAGTGGAGAGTAGGAGGAGTGGGTAGTGGTGTGTTGGTGGAGGTAGTGGAGTGTAGGAGGAGAGAGTAGTGGCGTGAAAGAGGAGGGGGTATTGGAGTGTAGGAGGAGGGGATAGTGGAGTGTAGGAGGAGGGTGGTAGTGGAATGTAGGAGAATGGGGTAGTGGAGTGTAGGAGGAGGGGGAAGTGGGTTGTAGGAGGAGGAGGGGTTAGTGGAGTGTAAGAGAAGGGGGTTATTGTGTGTAGGAGGAGGGGGTAGTGGTGTGTATGAGGAGGGGGTAGTGGATTGTAGGAGAAGGGGGTAGTAGAGTGTAGGAGGAGGGGGTATAGAAGTGTAGAAGGAGGCAGTGGAGTGTAAGATGATGGGGAATTGGAGTGTAGAGTAGAGGATTTAGTGGAGTGTAGGAGAATGGAGTAGTGGAGTGTAGGAGGAGGGTATAATGGATTGTAGGAGGAGGGGGTAGTGGAGTGTAGGAGAAGGGGGTAGTGGATTGTAGGAGGAGGGGATAGTGGAGTGTTAGAAGAGGAAGTAATGAAGGTCATTAGGAGGGGGTAGTAGTGTGTTGGAGGAGGAGGTAGTTGTGTGTAGGAGGAAGGGGTAGAGGAGTGTAGAAGGTGGGAGTAGTGGTGTGTATGTGGGGTTAGTGGAGTGTAGGAGGGGGGTAGTGGAGTGTAGGAAGATGGGTAATGGTGCATAGTTGGAGGGGGGTAGTGGTGTGTAGGAGTAGGGGTTAATGGTGTGAAGGAAGAAGGGGTAGAGGAGTGTAGGAAGTGTGGGTAGTGGTGTGTAGGAGGAGGGGGTAGTGGAGAGTAGGAGGAGGGGGTAGTGGTGTGTAGGAGGAGGGGGTAGTGGAGTGTAGGAGGAGGGGGTAGTGGAGAGTAGGTGGGGGTAGTGGTGGGAAGGAGGAGGCGGTAATGTAGTTTAGGAGGTGGGGTAGTGGTGTGTAGGAGGAGGGGATAGTGGAGAGTAGGAAGAGGGGATAGTTGTGTGTAGGAGGGGATAATGGAGTGTAGGAGGAGGAGGTAGTGGAGAGTAGGAGGAGGGGGAGGTGGTGTGTAAGAGGAGGGGGTAGTGGTGTGTACAAGTAAGGGGTCGTGGGGTCATGGAGGATGGGGTAGGGTGTGGGAGGAGGGGATAGTTTAGTGTAGGAAGAAGGTGGTAGTGGAGTGTAGGAAGAGTGGTAGCTGTGTGTAGGAGGAGGGGGTAGTGGTGTGTAGGAGAAGGGGTTGTGGTGTGTAGGAGAGGGGGTAGTTGTGTGTAGGAGGAGAGAGAAGTGGAGTGTAGGAGGAGAGGGTAGTGGTGTGTAGGAGGAGAAGGGGGTAGTGGAGTGTAGGAGGAGGGGGTAGTGGTGTGAAGGAGGAGTGGGTAGGGTGTGTAGGAGGAGTGTTAGTAGAGTGTAGGAGGAGCAGTTAGTGGGGTGTAGGAGTAGGGGGTTTTGGAGTGTAGGAGGAGAAGGGGGTAGAGAAGTGTAGGACAAGAGGGTAAAGGTAAGTAGGATGAGGAGGTAGTAGCATGTAGGAGGAGGAGGGGGTAGTGGAGTGTAGGAGTAGGGGGTAGTGGTGTGTAGGAGAAAGGGTTAGTGGTGTGTGGGAGGAGGGGGTAGTGGTGAGTAGGAGCAGAGGGAAGTGGAGTGCAGGAGGAGGGGGTAATGGAGTGTAGGAGGAGGGGGTAGTGGTGTGTAGGAGAAGGTGGTAGTGGTGTGTAGGAGGAGGGGGTAGTAGTGTGTAGGAGGAGGAGGGGGTAGTGGAGTGTAGGAGGAAGGGGTAGTGGGGTGTAGAAGTAGGGGGTAGTGGAGTGTAGGAGGAGAAGAGGGTAGTGGAGTGTAGGAGGAGGGGGTAGTGGAGTGTGGGACGAGAGGGTAGTGGTGTGTAGGAGGAGGGGGTAGTGGTGTGTAGGAGGAGGAGGTAGTACTGTGTAGGAAGAGTGGAGAGTAGGAGTAGGGGAAGTGGAGTGTAGGAGGAGAAGGGGGTAGTGGAGTGTAAGAGGAGAAGGGGGTAGTGGAGTGTAGGACGAAAGGGTAGTGGTGTGTAGGAGGAGGGGGTAGTGGTGTGTAGGAGGAGGGGGGTAGTTGTGTGTAGGAGGAGGGGGTAGTGGTGTCTAGAAGGAGGGGGTAATGGTATGTAGGAGGATGAGGAGGGGTTAGTGGTGTGTTGGAGGAGGGGGTAGTGGTGTGTAGGAGGAGGGGGTAGTGGTGTGTAGGAGGAAGAGGGGTAGTGGAGTGTAGGAGGAGCGGGAAGTGGAGTGTAGGAGGAGGGGATAGTGGAGTGTAGGAGGAGGGGATAGTGGAGTGTAGGAGAAGGGGGTAGTGGGGTGTAGGAGGAGGGGGTAGTGGAGTGTAGGAGGAGGAGATAGTGGTGTGTAGGAGGAAGAGGGGTAGTGGAGTGTAGGAGGAGGGGGAAGTGGAGTGTAGGAGGAGGGGATAGTGGAGTGTAGGAGGAGGGAATAGTGTGGTGTGTAGGATGAAGGGGAGGTAGTGGAGTGTAGGAGGAGGGGGTAGTGGTGTGTACGAGGAAGAGGGGTAGTGGAGTGTAGGAGGAGGGGGAAGTGGAGTGTAGGAGGAGGGGATAGTGGAGAGTAGGAGGAGGGGGTAGTGGAGTGTAGGAGGAGGGGGTAGTGGAGTGTAGGAGGAGGGGGTAGTGGAGTGTAGGAGGAGGAGATAGTGGTGTGTAGGAGGAAGAGGGGTAGTGGAGTGTAGGAGGAGGGGGAAGTGGAGTGTAGGAGGAGGGGATTGTGGAGTGTAGGAGGAGGGGGTAGTGGAGTGTAGGAGGAGGGGGAAGTGGAGTGTAGGATGAAGGGGTAATGGAGTGTAAGGGGAGGGGGTAGTGGAGTGTTGGAGGAGGGGAGGGTAGTGAAGTGTCGAAGGATAGGGTAGTGGAGTTTAGGAGGAGGGGGTAGTGGATTGTAGGAGGAGAGGGTAGTGGCGTGTAAGAAGAGGGGGTAGTGGTGTGAAGGAGGAGGGGGTAGTGGAGTGTAGGAGGAGGGTGGTAGTGGGTTGTAGGATGAGCGGTAGTGGTGTGTAGGAGGAGGGGTAGTGATGTGTAAGAGAAGGGGGTATTGGAGTGTAGGAGGAGGGTGGTAGTGAAGTGTAGGAGGAGGGGGTAGTGGAGAGTAGCAGAGGTGTAGTTGTGAGTAGATGGGGGTAGTGGAGTGTAGGAGGAGACAGTAGTGGTGTGAAGGAGGAGGGGGTAGTGGAGTGTAGGAGGCGTTGGTAGTGGAGTGTAGGAGGAGGGGAGGGCAGTGAAGTGTCGAAGGATAGGGTAGTGGAGTGTAGGAGGAGGGGGTAGTGGATTGTAGGAGGAGGGTGTAGTGGCGTGTAAGAAGAGGGGAATTGTGGTGGGTAGGAGGAGGGTGTAGTGGAGTTTAGCAAGAGGGGGTAGTGGTGTGAAGGAGGAGAGGGTAGTGGAGTGTAGGAGGAGGGTGGTAGTGGGGTGTAGGAGGAGCGGTAGTGGTGAGTAGGAGGAGGGGGTTGTGATGTGCAGGAAGTGGGGGTAGTGGTGGGTAGGAGAAGTGGGTAGTGGAGTGCAGGAGGAGGAGGGGGTAGTGGAGTGTAGGAGAACTGGGTATGGTGTGTAGGAGGAGGGGGGTAGTGGTGTGTAGGAGGAGGGGGTAGTGGAGTGTAGGAGGATAGAGCAGTGGTGTGAAGGAGGAGGGGGGGTAGTGGATTGAAGGAGGACGAGGGGGTAGTGGTGTGTAGGAGGAAGGGGTAGTGGAATGTAGGAGGAGTGGGTAGTGGATTGTATTAAGAGAAGGGGGTAGTGGAGTGTAGGAGAAGCGGGTTATGGTGTGTAGGAGGAGGGGGTAGTGGATTGTATTAAGAGGAAGTGGTAGTGAAGTGTAGGAGAAGGGAGTAGTGGAGTGTTGAAGGAGGGGGTAGTGTATTGTAGGAGGAGGAGGGGGAAGTGAAGTGTAGGAGGAGGGGGTAGAGGAGTGTAGGGGGAGGCAGTGAAGTGTACGAGGATGGGGTAGTGGAGAGTAGGAGGAGGAGTTAGTGGATTGTAGGAGAAGGGGATAGTGTAGTGTAGGAGAAGAGGTTATGGTGTGTAGGAGGAGGGGGTAGTTGTGTGTAGGAGGAGGGTGGTAGTGGAGTGTTGGAGGAGGGGGTAGTGGAGTGTAGGAGGAGGGAGTAACGGTGTGTAGGAGTAGGGGGTAGTGGAGTGTAGGAGGACGGGGTAGTGAAATGTAGAAGGAGGGAGTAGTGGAGTGTAGGAGGAAGGGGTAGTGGAGTGTAGGAGGAGGGGGTAGTGGAGTGTAGGAGGAGGGTATAGTGGTGTGTAGGAGGAGGGGATAGTTGTGTGTAGTAGGAAGGGGGTGTGAGGGATCTAGATCCCTCAGCTAGTTTTTCCTAGTTTCTAGAGTAGGCTAGGCACTCTAGAAACTGAAGCTTTCAAAATAACATATGCTTGTTGGGTGTTCAATGAAAGCTTGTGTTACGAACTATCACTTGAGAGTGGTTTTGCCCGTTTCGGCCGGTTGGGGGCGGGTGTGTGTCTGCTTGCCTGTGCTGACGTGGCGTTACGATGGGGGTCCCTCTACCCCCAGTCGTCCGGGCTCAGTCTGTGGGACTAGAGTTCTCTGTGCGGGCTGGTTACCCGGAGATTGCCCTGGCTTGTGAACTGCTCTCTGTCCCTGTGTTTGCGATTTATGGGGTAGAGTTGGTAACGGCCCGTAGGGCCATTGTGAAGTTTGCAGAGGAGGCGGCGTATCGCGATTTTCTCCGGCGATACGAGGGGCGGACACTGCCCCTGCCGGATGGTGCGGGCACTGTCACCCTCTCGGAT
The DNA here is from genome assembly GCF_040958095.1 of Procambarus clarkii. NCBI lineage: Eukaryota > Metazoa > Arthropoda > Malacostraca > Decapoda > Cambaridae > Procambarus > Procambarus clarkii. Next base: position 27,371,715 of record NC_091200.1, read on the forward strand.
AGAAGTGGTGCACTTACTTACATCAGTGTGCATGAGGCTCCCTTGGAGTTTCCAGAGGCTCTGCTACGGCGGTATTTCGGGCGGTTTGGCGCAGTTGTTAGTGTGAGAGTGAACGTGGTGTCTTCTTGTCCTCTTAAGGGTGTGAGGTCTAACATTCGCACCCTGGGCATGAGACTCCGGGCGGATATTCCGTCCTCTGTGCGCCTTATGGGGTTCAACGTTCGGGTGTTTTACGCCCGTCAGCCGCGGACGTGTTATCGTTGTGGTCTTTTGGGCCATCAGGCTGCTGACTGTTCTGCGCCTCCTGTTGCACCAGTGAACCTCTTCAGTGAGGAGGATTTTCCGCCCCTTCCTGTGGGGGATGATTCGGTGGGTATGGACGTCTCTTCGGCTGAGGAGGTGCCCTCTGTAGCAGCTGTTGCTCCGCCTGTTGCGCCCCCTGTTGTTGCCGCATCTCCTCCGGAGGTTGTGTCCTCGCCTAGTGCTCCAGCTGGTGTCCCTGAGCCTCTTCCGCCTGCCGTTTGCTCGGTCCCCTCGTCTTCCAGTTCTTCCTCTGCTGTGTCTGTTCCGGTCCCTGCACCCTCGCCGTCTGTCCCGGCTGTGCTAGGAGCTGAGGTGGATCCGGAATTCCCTCCTGTGCCTGGCCTGGTGCCCCGTGTGGTTGAGGAGGCTGCCGTGCTGCGGCGTGCGTCGGTTCGCTCGGTTGGTGCTGCGCGGGTCGCTGAGTCTGCCTCCGGGTCTGATGATGTGCGGCCCGAGCCTAAGCGTTCCCGGCGTTCTTCTGTGTGGGCTGATGTTGGCGAATTCGACGAGTGTCGTCCTTCCGTTGACGGTGGCGTGGCTCCGGATGTGGTGCACACTACGGTGGTGGCGGAGGTACACTTGCCTGAGGATGCCGGTGCCGGCGTTTCGGCCTCAACCTCTGGTCCGGTGTCCGAGGGTCCTGCGTCGGATGGCTCCGGTTCTTCGTGGGCGGTGGTTCCCCCTGCTGTAGTTGGTGGTGAGCGGGGTGGCCTGGTGGTGATGTTGAGAAAGGATGCTCGCTCTGGATGTTCTGTGGCCCCTTCCTCGTTACCCGTGTCCTCGGCAGCGGTCTTGCCGCCTCTTCCGTTTCCTGCAGTCCCTTCCGTGTCTCCTGCGGTATCCGTGGAAGTGCTGTCGTCTCAGCGTCCGACACCTGCTCCGATGGCGAAGGCGTGGCAGGCTCGGCGTCCCTCGTCCGCTTCTCCGGTGTCATCTGCTTCCTCGAAGGGCGTGGTTGGCGCTCCCCAGCCTCGTTATGCGACTTGCGTCAGTGACCTTAGGCTTTGGCCGATGCCGCCAGATATAGATGTTCCCGAGTTTATGATACCCGCTCGAGCGCGGGGGATCAAAAACCCTACCGACCTTGAAGATCTCGTCTGGGAAGCTTACAAGTCGAAATATCCTCGTGAGCAGTTCCCGGAGAAGTACATTTCTCACGAGGTTCCTCGCAAGTGATTTCTATGTGTTTTGTGTTGCCTGGTTGTGGGGTGTGTATGTGAGTGGGTGGGGTGGGTATTGTTTCCCGGTTCCTGCGTGCTCCGGTTTGTTTTGTGGGTTTTTTTGTATGGCTCGTGGGGGGGTGTGCGGTTCCTATGCGTTTGTGTGTTCGGTTATGGATGTCGTGTGCACTTGTTTGTCATATTGTGTGCCCTTCAGGCTGTTGGCGTGTGCTCTTTATGTTTTGCCTTCCGTTTGTTATGGCGGATCTGTTTTCTTTATTGTTATTGTCCTTATTCTTGTATGTTTCTCGCCTCTCTGTATGTATTTGAGGTGTTAGCAGGCTTGTTTTGTGTGCATTTTGTCCTGGGGTTTTCCCTTATGTTTGTATTACACTGTGTTACTAATTGTGTATTGTTTGTATATGCATTTTTTTGTGGTCAGCCCTTCTGGCTGGTCTTCTATTGATTTGTTCCTTTGTCCTTGTACATATGTGTGCTTTGTACTTTTGTTCTATGTTATATTTGTTCTGTTTTTCTTGTACGTTATACGCATGCTTGCTTGTAAAAATAAAAAAAAATAAAAAAAACTTGAGAGTAGTTAGAAGTCTGTGATTGCTCTGTAGAGAGAATTACAGAGATTTTCCTGTTTCTGTGAAATAGGATAGGAGTTGAGAGTGGAGTGGTGTAGGGAGGTACTTGACTCTCCCAACAGTTTTATGGGGGGAGAGGAGAGACAGTGGGATAGGCCTCACCCCTCCTTGTGACGTCACAAGACGACCGAGGGTGATGGAGAGAGGTGATTGGATCCGGAGCCGTGCCGGCTTAAAGCTGATTGGTCTAGGCATGGTAGTAAGGAGGTATGGGCATCTGGAGTTCCCTTAGCCCGCCAAATCTTGAGTTTGAATTGGGCGGCCAGGGAAGGAAGACGTGTCTGGGTGGAGGGGGGAAATTTTCCCCCTCCACCCCCTGTTAATCGCTTATGTCGTCCAAATTACTCGATTGGTGGCACTCCTGCCATCAGGGGTTTTGTCAAGGCCTAATTAAGTGAATTGGGGCCAGGGATTTACGGAAGAAACAGTAAAAAGCTATGAGACAGTTGACTGTGTGAACGCATGAGGCAGGCTGGCAGAGCCTCATGGTGTAACAGGTGTGTCGAGTATCCTGTCTAGTGGCAATGGACAATGGATGTTGGGCAGTGTACGCGTATGTGATATTACAGGCCCATGTTGGACTTTGCATTCCGCCAGGCTGCGTCAGTATGGGGACGACGCCGGCCATTGTCACCACAGTGTAGAGCAAGGCAGGCTCTGCCGCGTGGGTACTCCTGTGGGCGGCACCCATGTGCGCGCCCGCCCGCGGGTGGAGGCCGCCCGCCAGCCCGGCCGGTGGGGTGTTATGACGTCATGCGCCACTCAGGCCACCCCACGCACCAGCTCAGCCCGGGTGGGGGGGCTGTGACGTCACGCGCTACCCATGGCTACCCCCTTAGGGCCACGAGGTGGCCACATGCCTTGGCCACTTTCCCGGGACAGCCTAGGGCCACATCTTGTCGACGCATGAGGAGCAAGCAAGCCAAGTGGTCAGCTAGTGTGGTAGTAACTTTGGTAATGAGGAAAAATAAGGGAAAGAGGGCAGTAGAAATGAGTACTATTACAGTGTGATGAGTACCGGTGGATATTCCCGGTAAGAGTTATCTCAGAGCCTCGCCAGGCTAGAAAAACAGCTGAGGGGCAGCTGTCAGTGGAATCCAGGTGTCGGGTAGGGGCGGTACCTGGAGATAGATATTATACACGGGACCACACTGTATGTTAGTAGACTGACTAGAGTATGGAATCAGTCAGTGTTGAGATTGACCATATAAGTGATCCAGCCTGTCGATTCTATATAATCGTTCAGGCTAGATTAATGCCATAGAGCACAGTAAAATTATAATCATTAAAGGTAGACAGGGATGTCAGTGGGGACCCCTGAAGTCTGTGTAATTAGTTGCACCTTACTTGATTAATTTTCATTGATTATGTGAATGCCATTTCTATGTGTTCATTTGCATGTTTATGTACTGTGTTGTGTGGTAAGTCAGTAGGTGTGATTGCTGACTGATTGCCTAATGATGTCATTAGCATGTGGGGTATGCTGACGGCATCATTATGTTGCAGGTTTGTGCAGTGTTGTTATCAGTTTATACGATATTATTGCCCCAGGAACTGTGTTGAGGGTTTAAGGGACCTCTAGGATTATTCAGGGGAATTCACAGTACTTAATGAGAGCAGGCAATTGATGGGTTAATTGCCTGGCTGAGGTATGTGTGTGTTCACAGTATTCCTGTGCAATCAGGTGCAAGAAGTAAAAGAAGAGGAGGGGCAGTAATATTAGTATACTTGTGTGTGCTGCACAACCGTGTGTTTTTATTGTGTGGGCACAGTAATTAGCGAGTTGCAGTAGCTGCAACCATATGTGGGCAGTGCTGTTATGATGTTGCATGCCATTGTAGTGTGACCTATGTAACGCTGGGGTTACTTTGTTTCTTTAAGTTATGTTGAGGTCTTAAGGATTCAATGAGTTAATTAAGCGGTAATTAACTGGATAAGGGGTGCACACTTAGTATTGGGGAGTGAGTGAGGGCTGTTAGGAAAGAACAGTGTTGAGCGAGAATGAGATACGTCTCGGGAGCAATTAATTGTCCATGTGACAGTTAATTGACCACTCTAGCTAATTATGTAATTAGCCTTCTCATCATGAATTCACGTAGTGGGAGAGGATCTGTCAGAGTCTGTCAGTACTTGTGTTAACGTAATATGCTCGAGACCAATTACCTTTCAGGGGTATAGCAATTAGTGGCTCATGTTAATTAGTGGAGTAATTAGCATTGGAGAGCTCCGGTGACTCGGTAAAGCGAGGTCATGGAGCTAGCATAAATCGTTGTATTATTCATATCTTGTCTGAGGACAGTGGATTATTTTCACATCTTGTTAATTAGGGTAATTAACTCCTTTCCCGTGAATTCAGTGTTTGATGAGACCTGCAGAGGCAGTGCGGAGTGAGACGTATTTCTGGATGATTAATTATCGGTCCTGGTGACAGTTAATTAATGGCTCAGTAATTAGTGCCTTAATTAGGGTAATTAACACTCACTCGTAATTTTTTTTGACACAGACTGTGGACAAGCTACCAAGTTAGGGTAGGCTTAGTTAACGTAACTCAATGGGGATGTAATTAGTGGTCCGTTTGACCTTAATTGAGATTTACTCACTGAATACTTGCAAGGAGTCAAGTGTGGTGTAATATGTTGAGTTATTGTTAACAAGAGAGAGACAAGTGTTAAAGATTAACGTAGAGTATCATCATGTTGTTGTCTAGTGGGAGACAATTGTTTGTGATTACCGTAGTACTTTGTTGCTGACTGCTGCGATCAGTCAATTAACGTAATTAATCACTTCAGGCAATTTCTTTTGGTTGTCGTCTGGTGACGAGAGTAGAGTCATCTAGGAATCTGTGGAGCTGTGTCCCAGAATCCCGCCTTGCCTGTCTGTGTATCGGGTTACAACAGGGCAACTTCTTAGTGGGAGTTGCAAAGAGTGTTCACACGGGGTTGTGATAGGGGGGAGTCACTGTTAGACTTCCGCCTAGTTACGTGGGTCTCTCCTGGGGGGTGGGAGGACCCCTAAGTTTGTGATTATAGTAGCTGTCAGGGAAACCGTGACACTATTGATTGCCTGCTTGTGTCTATGTTTCAGTGGATCCTTCATTTGTTCAGTTAGTTCGTGTTGTCAGCCCGAAGTGTCAGCAAGATGGAGCCTGCTGTCACTTCTCGAAGGGCTGTTGAATAGCTGTGTTGCAAATGCCACTTGATGTACAATAACGTAACCATTCGCTGTGATGTAACCTGTGTTCAGGTTAGTTCAGTATGCAGCCTCACAGCAAGGGTTGCTATTTAGCTGTTTGTTATCGTGCCACTGGATTGACATTAACGTAACGTAAACTCGGTAATGTAGTAGTTAGTCTCTTGTTATTAATAAATTGTTATGTTGTAGAAAACAGTCTTTGATGTCAACCCTTCAACCATATTATTCCACCATATTTCTGCATATTATTAAATGTTGATGTGATCTTGATAAGGCGGCTGTTCTTGGGAATTCGAATTCCAATTCATAGCGCCACTCCAAATATAAATATTTGATTGTGAAAACCCGTCGGTTACCCTTTATTAGTTTAACGTCCTGTTTAACTAGGAGGAGCCAGCGGCCTATTGTGGACAGGTTTTAACCCTTGGTGGTGGAGGCCTGGCGGTTTGCTCCCGCTTTTCCTTTTTCTACTGGACTCATCCTTAACTGCCGTGAGCAGACTTTAAACTTGTAGTCCACCTCCTAAGGGAGGTAGGTGTAGAGAAAAATCTCACAGGGGGTAGTGGGGGTGTAGGAGGAGGGGGTAGGGGAGTGTAGAAGGAGGGGATAGTGGAGTGTAGGAGGAGGGGTAGTAGTGTGTAGGAGGAGGGTGTAGTGGTGTGTAGGAGGAGAGGGGTAGTGGAGTGTAGGAGGAGGGGTTAGTGGAGTGTAGGAGGAGGGGGTAGTGGAGTGAAGAAAGAAGGGATAGGGTTGTGTAAGAGGAGGGGGTAGTGAAGTGTAGGAGGAATGGGGTAGTGGAGTGTAGGAGGAAGGGGTAGTGGAGTGTAGGAGGAGGGGGTAGTGGGTGTAGGAGGAGGGGATAGTGGAGTGTAGGAGGAGGGGGTAGTGGTGTGTAGGAGGTGGGGGAAGTGGAGTGTAGGAGGAGGGGGAAGTGGAGTGTAGGAGGAGGGGAGAGTGGAGTGTAGGAGGAGGGGGTAGTGGTGTGTAGGAGGAGGGGATAGTGGAGTGTAGGAGGAGGGGGTAGTGGTGTGTAGGAGGTGGGGGTAGTGGAGTGTAGGAGGAGGGGGTAGTGGAGTGTAGGAGGAGGGGAGAGTGGAGTGTCGGAGGAGGGGGTAGTGGTGTGTAGGAGGAGGGGGTAGTGGTGTGTAGAAGGAATGGGGTAGTGGTGTGTAGAAGGAATGGGGTAGTGGAGTGTAGGTTGTTGAAAAAGAACCCCTTGATGTCATCCAGACTCACAAGCCTATATGAAGACATTAGAATTTATGCTGGAATTGCCTGAAATATACTCGGCACATAATAATCTTAGATTACGAACCTACTTTAAGTACATATTCGTTACAAACAGGAATGCTATATTTTAAGTAGCTAGAATTAATTATAACTCGCAAATCATGTTGGAAGACTCATGATGAAGGGTAGACTGGGAGACGGATTGACGTGATCTCTCTCATTTAGTGTCCCATCAGGAAAGCTCAGGTCAAAAGTAGGCAACAATCTCAATATTTTTTATTACATTGGGCAACTATTGATGACGGTGACAGCAGTAGGATAAATCCACCCTTCACGATCTATAAGAGAATGTCTGGTACGTGTGTCCATGGCTGGACATAGGCTGTCCAAGGGAGCCGGTCGGCCGAGCGAACAGCACACTGGACTTGTGATCCTCTGGTCCCGGGTTCGATCCCGGGCGCCAGCGAGAAACAATGGGCAGAGTTTCTTTCACCCTATGCCCCTGTTACCAAGCGGTAAAATAGGTACCTGGGTGTTAGTCAGCTGTCACGAGCTGCTTCCTGGGGGTGGAGGCTTGGTCGGGGACCGAGCCGTGTGGCACTAAAAAGCCCCGAAATCATCTCAAGATAACCTCAAGAGAGGAGAAGGGGGTAGGGAAGTGTAGGAAGAGGGGGTAGTGGTGTGAAGGAGGAGTGGGTAGGGGTGTGTAGGAGGAGTGTTAGTAGAGTGTAGGAGAAGCAGTTAGTGGGGTGTAGGAGTAGGGGGTAGTGGAGTGTAGGAGGAGAAGGGGGTAGAGAAGTGTAGGACGAGAGGGCAAAGGTGTATAGGATGAGGAGGTAGTAGTATGTCGGAGGAGGAGGGGGTAGTGGAGTGTTGGAGGAGGGGGTAGTGGTGTGTTGGAGAAAGGGGTAGTGGTGTGTGGGAGGAGGGTGTAGTGGTGAGTAGGAGCAGAGGGTAGTGGAGTGCAGGAGGAGGGGGTAGTGGAGTGTAGGAGGAGGGGGTAGTGGTGTGTAGGAGAAGGTGGTAATGGTGTGTAGGAGGAGGGGGTAGTAGTGTGTAGGAGGAAGAGGAGGTAGTGGAGTGTAGGAGGAGGGGGTAGTGGGGTGTAGGAGTAGAGGGTAGGGGAGTGTTGGAGGAGAAGGGGGTAGTCGAGTGTAGGAGGAGGGGGTAGTGGAGTGTAGGACGAGAAGGTAGTGGTGTGAAGGAGGAGGAGGTAGTGGAGTGTAGGAGTAGGGGATATTTTAGTGTTGGAGGATGGGGGTAGTGAAGTGAAGGAGGAAGGGGGTAGCGGAGTGTAGGAGGAGGGGGTAATGGAGTGTGGGAGAAGAGGATAGTGGTGTGTAGGAGGAGGGGGTAGTGGTGTGTAGGAGGAGGGGGGTAGTTGTGTGTAGGAGGAGGGGGTAGTGGTGTCTAGAAGGAGGGGGGTAGTGGTGTCTAGAAGGAGGGGGGTAGAAGTATGTAGGAGGATGAGGAGGGGCTAGTGTTGTGTTGGAGGAGGGGGTATTTGAGTGTAGGAGGAGGGGAGAGTGGTGTGTAGGAGGAGGAGGTTGTGGTGTGTAGGAGGAAGAGGGGTAGTGGAGTGTAGGAGGAGGGGGAAGTGGAGTGTAGGAGGAGGGGATAGTGGAGTGTAGGAGGAGGGGGTAGTGGAGTGTAGGAGGAGGGGGTAGTGGAGTGTAGGAGGAGGAGATAGTGGTGTGTAGGAGGAAGAGGGATAGTGGAGTGTAGGAGGAGGGGGAATTGGAGAGTAGGAGGAGGGGATAGTGGAGTGTAGGAGGAGGTGGTAGTGGAGTGTAGGAGGAGGTGGTAGTGAAGTGTAGGAGGAGGTGGTAGTGGAGTGTAGGAGGAGGTGGAAGTGGAGTGTAGGAGGAGGGGGTAGTGGAGTGTAGGAGCAGGGGGGAAGTGGTGTGTATGTGGGGGTAGCGGTGTGAAGGAGGAGGGGGTAATGGAGAGGAGGAGAAGGGGGTAGTGGTGTGTAGGAGGAGGGGGTAGTGGTGTGTAGGAGGAGTGGGTAGTGGAGTGTAGGAGGAGGGGGTAGTGGTGTGTAGGAGGAGGGGGTACTTGTGTGTAGGAGGAGTGGGTAGTGGAGTGTAGGAGGAGGAGGTAGTGGAGTATAGGAGGAGGGGGTAGTGGAGTGTAGGAGGAGGGGGTAGTGGAGTGTAGGAGGAGGGGGTAGTGGAGTGTAGGAGGAGGTGGAAGTGGAGTGTAGGAGGAGGGGGTAGTGGAGTGTAGGAGCAGGGGGGAAGTGGTGTGTATGTGGGGGTAGCGGTGTGAAGGAGGAGGGGGTAATGGAGAGGAGGAGAAGGGGGTAGTGGTGTGTAGGAGGAGGGGGTAGTGGTGTGTAGGAGGAGTGGGTAGTGGAGTGTAGGAGGATGGGGTAGTGGTGTATAGGAGGAGGGGGTAGTGGAGTGTAGGAGGAGGGGGTAGTGGTGTGTAGGAGGAGGGGGTACTTGTGTGTAGGAGGAGTGGGTAGTGGAGTGTAGGAGGAGGGGGTAGTGAAGTATAGGAGGAGGGGGTAGTGGAGTGTAGGAGGAGAGGGTAGTGGAGTGTAGGAGGGGGGCGGGGGTAGTGGTGTGTATGAGGAGGGGATAGTGGTGTGTGGGAGGAGGGAGTAGTGGAGTGTAGGAGGAGAGGGTAGTGGAGTGTAGGAGGGGGGGGTAGTGGTGTGTAGGAGGAGGAGGTAGTTATGTTTAAGATAAGGAGGTAGTGGAGTGTAGAAGGAGGGGGTAGTGGAGTGTAGAAGGAGGGGGTAGTGGAGTGTAGGAAGAGGGGGTAGTAGAGTGTAGGAGAAAGGGGTAGTGGTGTGTAGGAGTTTTTTTTTTTTTTCATTATTTTCTACCACAGACGTGGCCACACATTTACAATGCTAACTAGCATATATACATTTTCTTCTGTCCTCCATGGACAAGGTTAGAGAAGTGTTAAACATATAGTTCAAGGATTTATTGAACACTCAAACACAGAAGGTTATTCGGTGCTTTTAAAATGCTAAGCTAACTTACATACTTAAATACATAGATACACAGATTTACGTATGCCCTACTTAAAGTGTTAGATGTGTCTTTTACACAGTGTCATTAATGTACATTCACAAAGCTGAAATGTAATTCTGATCAGCTTCCATATATAGTTTATACCCATACATATACATACACACACACATATATACATACATATATACACAGACACACACACACATGCATTCACATACATTTGTCTCATTTACTCTGACAGGGTGAGGTGGCTGATAAAGAAACTAGTGTGCAATTAAGCACTTAATCACTGATGGTGATGAAGGTGCTTTTACAAGCTCAGGTTATATAGTTACATCATATATATACATTGTATGATTGATATATTACATGGTCACTTTTGGATTTAAGTCCAATATATCATCAAGTGTTCCAGTACTCATATAGTATCTACAGAGTTCAGCATACCTTAGCCCAGGAGGGCGAAAGTCAGTCAGTATGGGACATTCTACAATATAATGTTCAAAAGAGTGCATGTTTTCTCTTTCACAAAGTTGACACATTGTGTACTCGACATTTGGGTTTTGAGAAAGCTGACAGATACGTCTATATCCCAGGCGTATTCTGGCCACTATAACATCACATTGCCTGGTTCTGGTTCTATTAGTCCCATATGTGAATGTCTCCTCACGATATCTATCATAATATTTAATGCTACAACTTTCAGGTCTTTGAGAATTTGTTAGGTCGGTGAGATTTTCATTAGATATTTGTTTAAGTATTCTCATTGTCACTGCTAATGAAACACCCATATCAATTTCTACCACTGGTTTTCTGCAGGTTGACTTAGCAATCATATCAACAGTGTCATGTCTTTAGATGCCAACATGTGATGGTATCGATAGGAATTTAATCTCAAATCTGTTTTGTTTGGCAGCTAAAACATTCATTCGAATATCACTGACTATTTTCTGGGGGTCACTTCTATGTGCGGTCAATGCCAGGAGTGCACTCTGCGAGTCACAGTATATAAGCCCACTGCCTTTGTCTTTTAAAAATTCAGTGGCAAGGTATATGCCTGCAAGTTCGGTTTGAGTTGTACTTGCCGAGTTATTGACGTGCTTCATTGCTTTATGTACGAGAGAAGATTGTTCAAATATGTTACATGCACATCCGGTACATCGTCCACTTTCTTCTACAGAGCTGTCGGAAAATCCGACACCATTTAATAATATTACATGCAGGCAGATAATATTATTGCTGTGATGTATAAACAAGTTAACCCATAGAAAATGTAACTTGTAGTGGAATTTCCGTCTATAGAAAATGGGATATCATTACCACATACTATTATAAATTCACCACCTATTATGGTGGGAATTATTCTTAAATACTTTAGTCTTTGGACTTTACCATCATAAAAACATCTCATATAAATTAACTTAATTATCAGAATTAAAATAGAGTAAATGTGACCCTTCTATCACTTACTGTCATCTGGACAATGTAGGCCAGTAGCATCAGTGAGGAGGGAGTGGTCAGCCATTGTTATTGTACTTAGACCAGAGGTGCACGGGAGCAATTCGGCTCCTGTTAATTTTACTTGGACGAAGTGTTATGGAAACCAAAGGTGTACCATTATCAACACGCTGTCAACAAATACAAGTTAAGTGTTCTGCCGAAACCCATTTATCTATCATTTGTGGCCATTAATGTCATTAGATAGGGTTGTCCAGTTAGAGCACGAAATCGCCTCATACTAAAGGTAATTAAGCCTAGGTCTTTATGGTTCCTTATACAGTGTTTTCTCTGATATAGCTGTCATATATTAGGATTCTGGTTTCATAGCTAGCGCCCTTTTGACAGGTCAAGACGAGGAAGCATTCTTTGTGTACCAGTTACTGGGTGATGGAAGCTACCTCAAAGAGGATAATTTGGTGTCTACATCCTGGTTATATCTGGTTGACTAAGGCCTGCTGTACAATAAGATAAGGAACCTCTTCAATGTACAATATATGTAGTTAATACTGTAGTTTGATTGGCTGCATATATATAAATTATATAAACCCCCCCCCCTAATATGTAGAGGATCGATTTGTGAGATCATTGTAGAAATACAGTCCACTTATCATAATACCAATTGCTATCGAAGTATAGAAATTCTATATAAATTCATATAAATTAAATTAATATAAATCTCACAGGTCGGTTTCCACAAGAGCCGTTGGTATAGCACTGATAAACATCGTTACCCATACTCTGAGTACTTTCAGTGATGCTTTTCAGTGTAATGGAGTGTAGGAGGAGGGGGTAGTGGAGTATAGGAGAAGGGGGTAGTGGAGTGTAGGGGGAGGGGGTAGTGGTGTGTAGGAGGAGATAGTGGAGTGTAGGAGGAGGGGATAGTGGTGTGTAGGAGGAATGGGGTAGTGGAGTATAGGAGGAGGGGTTAGTGAAGTGTTGGAGGAGGGGATAGTGGGGTGTAGGAGGAGGGGGTAGTGGAGTGTAGGAGGAGGTGGTAGTGGAGTATTGGAGGAGGGGGTAGTAGAGTGTAGGAGGAGGGGGCAGTGGCATGTAGGAGGAGGGGGTAGTGGAGTGTAGGAGGAGGGAGTAGTGGAGAGTAGGAGGAAGTGGTGGAGTGTAGGAGGAGGTGGTAGTAGAGTATTGGAGGAGGGAGTAGTAGAGTGTTGGAGGAGGGGGTAGTGGCATGTAGGAGGAGGGGGTAGTGGAGTGTAGGAGGAGGAGGGTGTAGTGGGGTGTAGGAGGTGCGAGTAGTGGAGTGTAGGAGGAGCGAGTAGTGGAGTGTAGGAGGAGGGGGTATTGAAGTGTAGGAGGAGGGGGTAGTGGAGTGTAGGAGGAAGGGGTAGTCGATTGTGGGAGGAGGGGGTAGTGGAGTGTAGGAGGAGGGGATAGTGGTGTGTAGGAGAAGGGGGTAGTTGTGTGTAGGAGGAAGGGGGTAGTGGAGTGTAGGAGGAGAGGGTAGGGGAGTGTAGGAGGGGATAGTGGAGTGTAGGAGGAGGGGATAGTGGTGTGTAGGAGGAGGGGGTAGTGGTGTGTAGGAGGAGAGGGTAGTGGAGTGTAGGAGGAATGGGGTAGTGGAGTCTAGGAGGAGGGGGGTAGTGGAGTGTAGGAGGAAGGGCTAGTGGAGTGTAGGAGGAGGGGGTAGTGGAGTGTAGGAGGAGGGGATAGTGGAGTGTAGGAGTAGGGGGTATTGGAGTGTAGGAGAAGGGGGAAGTGGTGTGTAGGAGGGGGTAGTGGTGTGTAGGATGTCGGGGTGTCACTCTCCTAGCCAGTCACCACCAAGTATTAGTAGTAATAAACGTTACTTACTGTAGCCCCCACGGGTCTGCACTCGATCCTCAAGGTTCCACTGTTCACCAGGAGAGTCTCTCAGTCTGTCTCCGGCTGGCCTCGTAGCCTAAAGACGATTGAGAACACGATCACTTCACTTGATCATGTGCCCACCCCGACAGAGGGCTCTACCGCTTACTATAGGTCGCCAACTGGTGTTCACCGTGTCCAGTAACACCTCAGTGGAATAGTAGTAATATAGTAGTGGCCCCAGGGAATACTACTCAATTTGGTAATGTTACGAACCTTATCTCCTTTGGAGGGGTTGTTTCGGTTGTAAAGTGTTGGTGGACACAGTGGAGAGTGTTTATTAGAATAAATTCCCAGCTGAGATCAGAGAGGCCGCGAGTCACCATTATTACTCCGCCCAGTAAAGTAGTGCCTTCTCAGCTGGAGATCATCAGAAGTAATGTGAACTGGAATAGCCTAACTATGTAAGGGAAAAATGGACTCTATCAAAAAGTATGCATGGGGAATATAGCAAATAAAATCATTAATGTGTTTGATAGCATATGTAAGGAATACTGTATTAAGGGGGGGATGATGCAAGAGAGAGAGACGCCATCTTGACTGGAGGGGGAGGTGTATCGCTACCGACCGATCTTGCTATTAGAGGGGTTTTCTCCGGCTGTACAGTCAGATAAGCCTATCTCTGTATATAACCAGGGTTGCAAGATTGGGTATAGTAATATTACAGAAGTTGGAGAGGTTTTATAAGAGTCCAGATTTCCTAGAGGCTAAAATATGTGTCATTGCATGATAGCGTTTGCGCTGGGTGGACGACACCAGGTATGGGACAGTGAGCCGTGGGGTGGTCAGAGCCACTTGAGTTTATAATACGAAGTGATCTTATGTTATGAGGAAAACGCCTTGTTGAATGTAATCCTGTGTGACTTGTACGTATAAATTTGTGACTTGTGTACTAGGCTGTTAGCCTTACTCCTTATACTCCCTAGACAAAATTTTAAGGACCACCACTACCAAATTCTCGATAGCTCTCTATGACAACAAAATCGTATCACTGCTGATAACATCAGTAAGACACAGCCCGTGATATAATTGCGTAGCCTGTCCGAGAGCACCTCACATATTGAGCAGCCTGATCGAAGCCCTAATAAAAGTGGATAGCCTGTAGGTGTAACCTGACATAAAAATTGTGTTGCTTATTTTTTTCACTTTAACTTATGTACAAATTTAGAATATTTTAAAATTAATATTGGTATAATATGAATATGTACTTTATTACTTATTTTTGTACAATTTATTAATCTTTATGAAAAGTGTTTTAAGAAATTTCTGTGCGTGTTCTCGAGTGCAAAAAAATTACCAGTTGACAGGGCAGTCAAGTAAACTAATCACTGTCCTTATCAGTTTTCAAAACAAATTCTCAGCCTTAAAAGAGAAAGGTGGTGCAGAATTATAAACTTCTGTTGGAGTCAGCTGTATCTTAGCACACTAAAAATGGATTTGGTAGCACAACAAATTGTCGACAACCCTAGTGTTGAGGGTTTGAAAGCGGCAAAAAAGTCTATCCTAGTGGCTTTTAGCAAGCACTATGGACTATTATTACACATGGGAATGGTGAAGACGGAACTGCTAAGAGAAATAATGATACACTGGGTAGATGAGCAAATTCTCCCACAGGAAATATTAGAGCAGTCCCCGTCCACCAGTGGTGCAAATGTTGTAACTACAGGAAAGGTAGAGACTCAGTTGCAGTGGCAGGCAGAATTGGAACTAAAGAAGTTGCAGTTTGAGGCAGAGCAAGCTCAGAAGAGGCTAGAGGCAGGGCAAGGTCAGAAGAGGATAGAGGCAGAGCAAGCTCAGAAGAGGATAGAGGCAGAGCAAGCTCAGAAGAGGATAGAGGCAGAGCAAGCTCAAGAACTAGCTATGAAGAGGTTAGAAGTGGAGCAAGCTCAGAAAAAATTAGAGTTACAGATTAGGCTAGCAGAATTGGGAATTAGATCAGAAAATACCGGTGCTGACGATTTAGGAACTCCTGGGCAGTTAAAAATTAACAAAAATGTCATGTTTCCTCTATTCTGTGAGTCTGACCCAGACTAATTCTTCATACATTTTGAAAAGTTAGCACGGAGTATGGAATGGCCTGAAACACAATGGGTATCTCTTCTTCAAGGTCAGTTGGTGGGAAAGTCACAGAAAATATTTGCAGCTATGCCTTTGAGTAACAGTTTTGGCTATGATAAGGTAAAAGCAGCCATCCTTACTGCTTATCAACTTGTTCCTGAGGCTTATAGGCAAAAGTTTAGACAACTGAGACAAGACCCAAGTCAAACCTTGGTAGAATTTGCACAAGAGAAATATAACATGTTTAATAAATGGTTAGATGCAGAGAAAATTAGGGATCTGGGCTCTCTTAAAAATTTACTCCTAGTAGAAGAAGTTTTATCTTGCATACCTTCTAATGTGGCTTTGTATTTGACAGAGAAATTACCCAGAGATATCTATGAGTTGGCTTAATTAGTAGATGAATATAAGTTGATGCATAAAGTAACTTTTAAAAATAAAATTCAATCAAATAGACAAGGATCTGGTCGAGCAGTAAACTCCTCAGTCAGATTTGGGTCCCACATGTACCCAACAGCAGGTCAAGGAAACACTTTTTCAAAGCTGCCAGGTGGTAAAGAGAGTAATGTGAAACCCAAAGAGGATCACACTAGTAATAAGCTTGACCCAGAGTTGAAACAGTGTTCCTACTACCATAGGAAGGGTCATGTTGTTAAGAGTTGTTGGTTTCTTCACCCAGAAAAGAGGCCTATGGCACTCACAGTGTGTGATGGGAGGAAAACCAAATATGTAACAAAAATAATGGGGAAAAAAACACTTGCTATAAATCATTTTGTAGAGTTTATATCAAATGGAAAATTACAGTGTGCAAATGGTTTGTGGCATGATGTTAAAATTTTGAGGGATACAGGAACATCCCAATCTTTATTATTAGAGAGTGTGTTACAATATATACAGTCTACAGAGGCTGGGGAGGTAATGAGTATACAGGGAATCACAGGAGATTTCCAGACTGTACACTTGAGAGAAGTAAACCTAGACTGTGATTTTATTAAAGGCAAAAGTTTAGTAGGTGTTAGTCCTAAATTACCAGTTGCTGGCATTGATCTAATTGTTGGGAATGATCTTGCTGGTAATCGAGTTAAAAGAGATGACCTCCCAATAATGCTAACTAAGCCAGAGGTGGTTAGGGCATGGACAGACCCTGAGAACAAGGTAATGTACCAAGCATGTGCCGTGACCCAGTCTAAATCAGAGTCTCATATATCACAAACTCCCAATAATGTAAGTCAGGAGACAAAATTAGAGGTTAACAAATGAAATAGTGAAGTGGATCTTTGTGACACTTTTTTTGCCAAGTTGGAAGAAGCAGATGGGAACAGGATGGGGAGCACCTCCACCAAACCACCTAGGAAAAGGGGGTAGGGGAGAGTGTAGTCCAGTTACCATATCTGGCTCTTTAGACTTGAGATCAAAATCAAATTTTATTCATCAGCAAAGAACTGATCCGACGTTGACTGACTTGCATAATAAGGCAGTAACTGAACTAGAAGCAGAATCGGAGGCTATGACTTATTACTACACTAAAGAGGTGTTGATGCAGAATTGGAGACCTAGGAGCTCACCTGTGTCACACACTTGGGAGGTAGTTAAACACGTAGTCCTACCGAGGGGTTATAGAGAAAAAGTGCTAAGTGTAGCCCATGATTCACCAATAGGTGGTCATCAGGGTATTGCAAAAACATATAATAAAATAAGCAAGTACTTTACCTGGCCTGGATTAAAGAAAGATGTCATCCAGTATTGTAATGAATGTCCAGTATGTATAAAAACTGGCAAACTAAACCAGATAATACCAAAAGCTCCTTTACAGCCAATTGTGGTGGCCGAGGAACCTTTTACCCATATTATTGTTGATGAAGTAGGCCCATTGCCTAGAACCAAGAGTGGTAATATGTATATCATCTCCATGATGTGTCAGACTACACGCTTTCCTAAGGCATTCCCTGTGAGAAATGCTGCAACGAAAGTGGTAGTAAGGCACATAATGAAATTTTGTACTATTTTTGGTTTACCAGAAGTATTACAGACAGATAATGAGGCAAATTTCACTTCCAAAGGTTTTCAGCAGTTTTGTGAGGAGTTTGGCATCCTCCATAAGACATCCACTACTTACCATCCGGAGAGCCAAGGTGCTTTGGAAAGGATGCACAAAACCCTTAAGCAAATGCTGAGAACCAGTTGCATGGAAACTGGCAGAGACTGGGATGATGGTCTTCCACTGATGCTTATGGCACTGAGGGATACTTATCAAGAGTCCCTAGGGTGTTCACCCAACTCATTAGTTTTTGGCCATGAGGTGAGAAGTCCACTAACCATCTTAAGAGCTAAGTTGGTTGGAAATCCAAAGAGTGTTGTGCAGGTAAACTATATTCATGACTTACAAGATAAGTTAATTAAAAACAGGGCTAAAGCCTTAATTCATCTTAAAGAAGCTCAAGGAAAAATTAAGGCACAGTACGATAAAGAGACAAAGCAACGACATTTTGAGGCAGGTGATAAAGTGGTAGTACTAATGGCACGACAGGGACCAACATTGTTGCATAGGTTCCAATGTCCTTATACAGTGATAAAGAAACTCAGTCCCACCAATTATGTAATCCAAACACCTGATCTCAAGAGAAAGGAAATAGTAGTGCATGTGAATAGGATGAAACTAACACAGAAGGGAACTACCAATACCAACCAGGTGCTTAGTGTAGCCCATGTAGATGAGAATAATGGGAATGTGATTTTAGTAGTGTACCTAATGCTCATGTACCTTATTTTAGCAATGGGGAGTGGTTGCTAATGTCCAGAAAATGGTGGAACATTTGTCATCAGAGCAGAAGCAGGACTTGGAGCAGTTGCTGACTTCTCATGTAGACATCTTTGGCGATATTCCCACCCAGACTACAGTTATTCATCGCGATATCGAGGTGACCGACAACCTACCAGTCAAGTCACACCCATATACAGTCAACCCTACCAAGTTAAATCTCATCTGGAAAGAAGTCGACTACATGCTTCAACATGGATTGGTGAGACCTAGCAGCAGCAGTTGCAGTAGTCCTTGTATTTTGGTCCCAAAGAAGGATGGAACTCACAGGTTGGTCATTGACTACCGTAAGCTAAATGTAATGACTGTTGATGATAACTTTCCAATACCTAGATTAGATGATTGTATTGACCGTGTTGGTAAAGCCAAGTTTGTAACCAAACTAGATTTGTCAAAAGGGTACTGGCAAATTCCTTTAACACCAAGAGCTCGGGAGATGAGTGCATTTATAACTGCAGATGGGTTGTATAAACTCACTGTAATGCCTTTTGGGCTGAAAAATGCCATAGCAACTTTCCAGCGTCTTATGAACTTATTGTTAAAAGACATACCACAATGTAGAGCTCACTTCGATGATATTGTAATTTTTCCCAATAATTGGGAGGACCATATAAAGGGTTTGGCTAAACTATTAAAATGCTTAAAGGAGGCTAATTTAACTGTAAACTTACATAAATGTACTTTTGCTAGAGCTAGTATTTCTTACTTAGGATATGAAGTGGGAAATGGGAAGGTGTTACCACTGAAAAATCAAATAAATGATATATTAGAGTATCCAGTGTTGACTAGAAAGAAGGAGGTGCAAAGATATCTAGGAATGTGTGCTTATTATAGGAAGTTCTGTAAAAATTTTGCAGCAATTGCAGCTCCTTTGACAAACTTGCTATGTACAAATGTAAAGTTTAGATGGTCTCAGGAATGTCAGGATGCTTTTACTAAACTAAAAGGAATGTTGTCATCTGGTCCAGTGTTAGCTACTCCTGACTACTCTAAGCCATTCAAACTATATATAGATGCTTCGGACTGAGGTGCAGGTTCTGTGCTAATGCAAGAGGATGATGAGGGTAATAATCATCCAATACATTACTATTCTAAAAAATTTACTAAATGCCATCAGAATTACTCCACAGTGGAGAAGGAGGCTTTATCATTATTACTAGCTGTTAAAAAAATTGACATTTATCTATCATCCAATACTGTTGAAGTGTTTACTGAACACAACCCCTCAACATTTATTGCTAGCATGAAGAATTCAAACCAGAGAATATTAAGGTGGTCTTTATTGTTGCAAGAGTACAATCTGGTCATCAAACATATTCCAGGAAGATTAAATGTAGTAGCAGATGCACTTTCTAGATTGCCAAAACCTGGGGTGACTTAGGGTTGTATTATTGCTCAGAGATGTATATATTATTGTGTATCTAGTGTTTATTATATATCATTTACTGTTTCTTTACAATTACTATGAAATCTGTTTGAGGTGTTAATTTTATGTGAAAAAAGGTGAAATTTCTTTAATGGTTGCTCTTGTGCCTGTTGAACCACATGCAACTTGTCTTTTTCACAACCCTATTGAAATGTTTTTGGAGGTTGCCACAACGTTTTGTTTATGCTGGGTAGGGTGTTCAATATTTAGAACAACACTAGGTTATTTTAATATAAATGAGACTAGGTTGATCAATATTTAATTCAACACTAGACAATGGTAACATCCTACCTTAATGCAAGTTGGCCTCTAGCTACTAGAATATTTTGCAGTGGAGACAAAGGGCAATATATTTTAATTGGAGTTGTAGTTTATTTGGTAAATAACTCTGTACTCAGAGAAATTATATACACAATTGTTGTTGGTAGCCTATCATTAACCTCTGGTGTTATTTTGGTAATAATTATTTTATTAGTTACCTTTTACAAAATTAAACATCACAATATAGTAGATAAACTCAGCAAAAACAAAGCTACAATTTGAATGTATATAATTTATGAGGTAAAACTCCACAGACATAACACTCCATTAATATTTTTTTTATTTTTTATTTTTACATGCATGCATGTGTATAAATACAAGAACAAAACAAACAGAACACAAATTACAAAATTACAAAGTACAAAATCAAAGAAAATACTGGCTTGAAGGGCTGGCAACAAAACTCAAACATAATGCAAGATAGTATAAAAAGAACAGTGCAATACATGTCGTTTATATATGTGACAGGCAAGCACACGTACAATTACAATACAATGAGAACAGACAAACAGATCACAAAAGCACAAGTTACAAAGTCACAAAAGTACAAATTATCAAATACACAAAACACCGGCCTGAAGGGATGACAACAAAACTAACAATATGCACATAAGTACAAGTACAAAGTACCTAACCCGCACCCAACAATCCAATTATTGAAACAACACAAAACAAGCCTACAGGCCCCAGAAACCAAAGGGAGAGGCACAAATACATAACTACAATAAAAATAAATAAAACACAGAAATAAAAGGAAAATCACAGCGGCAATTCATGACAATGAGAACAAACACAAGCAGAGCAACACAAGCAGCTCGAAGGGCAGCAACTACCCCCACAACAAGCACAGATCACACAAGAACCGGAAAAACAAACCCGGTCTACCCACACACAGGCACGCAACTGCACCCCACATCCACGCATACAAACGGACACAACACATAGCACTCACACAAAAATAATCACTTAAAGGGAGGAAACACCTCAATGGGAGGCGAATATTTCTTAGGAAACTCATGCAGAGGATATGTCTGCTTATAGGCCTCCCATATTAAATACTCCCTGTCGGTAGGACAACGATCCTCCTGACTCGGGGGGGCGTGCATAAACTCAGGAATCACCAGATCAGGCGGAAGCGGCAGCTCCTAGAGCTGGCCATCAGTAGTCGTATAATGAGGTAAGGTAGAGCGAGCCACCCCTTCCCTGGAAGTAGAAGACATGGAAGAAGCGGATGTAAGCCACCGGGACGGCCCAGCCGCCGGAAACATAGAAGAAGAAGATGGCCGCCGAGCCGGCAACACCGCAGGAGATGCAGAAGAGACGGTCGGAGACAGGAGAAGCAGGAAAACTGCCGCCGATGAAACTGGGGACAAAGCTGGGGGCACGGAACCCCCAGAGCGAGCCGTCTTCTTTAATACCACCACCAGGTCACCACGCTCACTAGCAGGAGGAACCAGAACCATCTGACGCAGGCTACGCACAGGAAGCAAGCTCCACAGGCACTACACCAGAAGAAACACAGACACTGGCAGCCGCAGGCACATAGACCTCCGCCACCACCGAAGAATGTGACGCAAACGGAACCTCACCGCCATCGCCGGAAGATCCAGTCGTTGAAATCTCCCACATCAGCCCTGACAGAAAAACGCCAGGAACACTTAGGCTCTGGCCTCACATCATCAGATCCAAGGGCCAACCCAGAAACACGGGCATCACAAGCAGTGCGAACCAACGCTCTCTGCAGGATGGCAGCATTCTCAACCACATAGGGTACCAGGCCGAACACAGTAGGAGGCCCTGTATCCAACCCAGCACAGCCGAGACACATGGCGAGCGCGCAGGGACATGTGCAGCAGGTGGAGAAGACAGAGACGACGTACAATGATCCACCGGAAGACCGACGGGACCATCAGGGACTCCAACGGGAGCAGGCTAAACATCTGAAGGCACAACAACTCCTGGAAGAGGGGCCACCACAGCAGGAGATGCGTTGGGCTCCACAGGGGGGGGGGGGCCCAGCAGCCAACGGGATGGACACATCTCCACCCACCGAATTCTCCTCTACAGGGAGCAGCGGAAAATCCTCCTCACGGAAGATGTTCACTGGGGTAACAGCAGCCTCAGAACAGGCCACACCGAAAACATGTCCGTGGTTGACAGGAATAATACACCCGAACATAATATCCGAGGGACGGAGGACAGAATGTCCACCCTCAGGCGCATCGCCAGGGTCCGAATGTTCGTACGCAAACCCTGGAACTTCCCTGAGGAAAGCTTGTGCAGCCTCACACTGACGACAGCGTCAAACCTCCCGAAGTAACACCGCAAGAGGTCCTCGGGAAACTCCAAGGGCACCCCATGAACACTCATGTACGTCAATGCACCACTCCAAATGAAAATCTCCACAGTGCTGGCACCACATGCCAGGGCCAGCGATGGAGAAAAGCCCGGTACTTCGCGTCCCCCACAAATTTAACAATCACTCGACGAGCAGTAACCAGTTCAATACTGTAAATCACATCCACAGGGACACGGAGCATGTCACACATTTCAAGTTCAACCTCCGGATACCCGACACGACCATAAAATTCCAGGCCTACAGAGCTGGTGGACCAATCACACTCCACGAATTTGGTGGATAAACTCCACAGAACTGCAATGCGGCTAGGCTATTGACCAGTCTGTGACTGATGCTATGTGTTTAATATATTATTGATTTATTGCACTGGTTTATTTAATTTGATGGACCAGTGTGATCCATTATCAATAAGGAACAATCTAGGTTCGGAGGACTATAAATTATATATCTGGTTCAAGAACCAATAATTTAATTATTTCTGTATTTGATGAACCAGTTTAGAATTTCTGGTTCATCCAGTTTAAAGCGCCATAAATTATGTGGGGAAATTTACTGGTGATTGATTTCATTATTAATTCAAATTTTTTTATTGCTATTTATTACTTTTCAGCAGAGAGTATAACTTATTTTACAAATTATTTTCACCAGTAAACATCCATTCACACATTTTGGTGGGGTTATATTTGAACCTTACCATAATTAAGTGGTAGATTTAATTGTTATGCCCTGGGAGGAGCTTACCTTAATAGCCTTCAACACAGCCAGGCGCAAAAAATTTAAAAATATATTTTTTTGTTTTTCATCTTATAAGTGTTCATTTGAGTTCCCTGATCACAGGAAAAAAAATCGTAGGTGACATATTTTTGCCACAATAGGGCAGGGAAGTTTGGCAAAATTGAGGCGTTTACAGAGTAAGCATCCTGTGGTGGATTGCTCCACCCTCGCTGACAGGCGAGAGTTGCCACAAAGGTATATTATCTAATTATTTCAATATCTCAATTGATTTTCTCACTTTTTTGCCGTAATATTATTCAATAGTGTGTAGTGTTATATTTATATAATAAAATGTGTGAGCCAAATGTACTATTAATCTGGTATGGTGTCCGAACAACATAGTGGTCACCAATACCCCAGCCAGCAAACGATGTTGCCTCACTCACCAACATTCCTCATCCCACTATACTGTTTGTGCTGTTATTAAGCTATATGCACACACACATTATCTTTAAGTATCTACATGTTGCATTCACATTAATTGAACAACCAAGCTGGTATTGTGTCCAAACAACTTAATGGCCAGAGGGGGCTCCGGCGTGTCTACCTGACCTGCCAGTTGTTGCCTGGGGTTGCATGAGGGAGGGTGCTGCTTGGCGTGTCAGCGCCATGTGGACTCCCTCCCCCCTGTTCGCTGGACGGAAATTGTTGTTTTGGAGTTTTCAGGCCGTGCTTCATACCTTGCTCTTGAGGTTGTCTTGTTGGATATGTTACGTGTTCGTGCGGCTGAGGTGTATGGGCACCAGCTCCTGACGACCCACCAAGCAATAGTGAGGTTTAACTCCACGGCGGTGTATAAGGAGTTTGTGGCCCGCTATCATGGGCGAACATTGACCCTCTCTGGGGATGGCGGTATGGTCGCCATTTCCGACCGCTGCTGCTCAATTACTTATGTGGCCTTGCATGGTGTGCCCTTCGAGTTTTCGGAAAGCCTGCTTCGGAGATACTTTGGCCAATATGGTACGGTGGTATCCCTCCATATGAACTTTGTCTCTTCCAGAAAGTGGCCCTTGGTCTCCTGTGGTACACGGACTCTCGCCTTGAAACTCAAGTCTGTGATTCTGTGGTCCTGGGTTCGATCCCAGGCGCCAGCGAGAAACGATGGGCAGAGTTTCTTTCACCCTATGCCCCTGTTACCTAGCAGTAAAATATGTACCTGGATGTTAGTCAGCTGTCACGGGCTGCTTCCCGGGGGTGGAGGCCTGGTCGAGGACCGGGCCGCAGGGATACTAAAAAAAAAAAAAGCCCCAAAATCATCTCAAGATAACCTCAAGAAGTCCCCAATTCTTTCCATGGTTACCATGATGGGATACACTTTGCGGGCATTCTATGCAGGGCAGCCACGCTCTTGTTTTCGTTGTGGCCTTGAGGGGCATCTGGCAGCCGTTTGAACTGGGGGTCGTGGCTGCACCTGTTAATCTGTTCCGGGAAGAGAATTTTTCCCCGTTGCTGGCACAGGATCTGTTGCCTTATGATGGTGGGTGGGGAGGTTTCCCTGCCGCCTGCAGACCCGGTATGTGTGTATGGTGCTGTACACGCCGAGGTGGTGGTGTGTGTGACTCGGCCCCCGCAGTCTGTATCTTCGCTTCCGGCAGTTTCTGTTCCTGTTCCTTCCTCTCCTCTTCTGCTGCCTTTGACATCCCTGCGAGGTGGATGTGGGGCAGCATGCCACCGACTCTTCCCGGGCACCCCCTGCTTGGGGTGACAGCTCCGACGATCAACGGCCCGTTCCCAAGTGTTCCCCTACGAGTCGGAGTGCTTCGCCTCCTTGTACGTGGGCTGAGGAATATGAGGATGCGGCGTGCGTTGATGCTTCTACTACGAGCAATTCCTCTGTGGAGTGCGAGGATGGTGCGTCTGGTACAGGGGTCCGGAGAGTGGTGTGGCGCCTGTTGTTGGGGTTGGGGTCGGTGTGGGGCCCTTGGGTCCTGCCTCCAATATCTCGCCCACGTCTGTTGGTTTTGGATCCTCGTGGGGGGTAGTTCCCCCTGCCAGGGGTGATGGTGTCCCTGGTGGGCTCGTGGTGGTCCTGAAATAGGCTACTCGCCCGGTGGGGTCTGTGCCTGCACCCCACTGTTCCGTCGGGGGTACCCTTGCCTCCTCTTCCGTCATGGCCTTCTTCTTCCCTGCCTCCTGCTGGGTCGGCGGTGGTGCCGACGATTCTCCAGCCTCGTACAGTTGTGGATACGATGATTCCAAAGTTTATGCGGCGCCCGTCGCCTCGAGAGGATGACCCAAGAGCAGGACAAGAGTGGGCGCTCTGGAAGGCGTATGTGCGGAGTTATCCGCCAGATGAATACCCTGCGAAACTCTCAGGCTATATATATGGATGACTTGTTCTGGGTCCTCCTGGGTCATATGTGTTGCGATATGTTTGTTTATGTATGTTTGTGTGTGGTTGTTGCTTGGCTGCCGTGTGTGTTTGTGTGTGTTTTTTCCCGATGCCTGCAGGTTCCGGGGGATGTCTGTGTGTGTGGTATTGGAGTTTCTACCTGGCTCCTGCGTGAGCCTGTGCTTTGTTTTCTGTTTGAGCTTTTGGTTTGCGTTGGCCTATGCTCCCTGTATAGGGGGTAGCGTTCAACTGTCTTGTGTAGTTATTGTTTGTTGCTGTTTGTCACTGTTTATATGGCTTATTTGTGTTATTGTTTTGGGTGTGGCTGTATTTTGTATTATTTGTGTTATTTATTTCTTGTATTTCTTTGTATTGTTCTATTTTTGTTATGTCTCTGGTGCCTGTTTCAGGGTTTTGTGTTTTGTAAAAAAAAATTCACTTCTGGTTAATGTTATGTATGTTTAGTCTGTTTTTCATGTGTTCATGATTTCTTACCTTGTTATGTTTCTATTGTATTGTTCTTGTGCGTGTGTGTACATTTTGGACATGGGTTTTATTTTATAAAAAAAAAAACTTAATGGCCACAGAAAACTGCATGACAAGTGACACAGCAGCTAGCAGGCAACAGTTTCACTCCCTCCCTCACTAACACCACCCTCACCAAAATGGATCCTCCCAGCATACTCCTTTTGCTGTTATTATAATATTAATGTGACCACACATGAGCTGTGTGGTCACATAAACATGGTCCAGTGGAAAATTCCCTGGCGGTGAGGCAACCTGTCCTCTTAAAAAGAACGTCGCTTTTGGCCGTTTGCCCGTATGGTCGAATTTGGACGTAATTTGGAAATTAAAAAAAAAATGAAAATAAATTTGGGATTTTTTTTTCAACAACAGTAAGTTAAGGGTCCTCTGATAGGTTAGGTGGGCAGGAAATTTTCATAAAGTTTCAAAACGTTATGAAAAACGTTAATTTAAAGTTTCCTCTCATAACCTCTGCGCATACGCTGGACGACTCAAATAGAAAACGGAACAAAACGTCACTTATGTGAGTCGATTTCATTTAAAATTACGTCCAAATTTGGCCATAGTGCGCATACGAGCGAAAAGTGACGTTATTTTTAAGATGACGGGTTGGGTGAGGTCACATTAACATAGTAGTCATCCGGTGTAACATTTCCTGGTTGTGTGGTCACATTAACATGGTGGTCATCCAATGGAACATTTCCTGGTTGTGTGGTCACATTAACATGGTAGTCATCCAGTGGAACATTCCCTAGCTGTGTGGTCATATTAACGTGGTGGTCATCCAGTGGAACAATCCCTGGCTCTGTGGTCACATTAACATGGCAGTCATCCAGTGGAACATTCCCTGGCTGTGTTGTCACATTAACATAGTAGTCATCCAGTGGAACATTCCCTGGCTGTGTGGTCTCATTATCGTGGTAGTCATCCAGTGGAACATTCCCTGGCTGTGTTGTCACATTAATATGGTAGTCATCCAGTGGAACACATGACCAGTTAACTTCTTTGATGCAAATGATATTGATATCATTATAATACACAGTATTACATGTATACTCGATAAATACCTGTTGGAGAAGTATTGGATCAAGATGAACATTACCCGGAATGTGTTAAGCGGAGCTCTATGGTGATCATACATCTTATGTTCCTGTGTTCTTGTAAATACTATTCCTTGCTTATTTATAATAGTATTACCCTAGTACTATAACAGAAAAAGCCATTGGCATGGGTTTCTGTGACATGCTTTGATATTTTAAAGGTAATTTAAAGCGTTGTTTAATGTCCTGAACTCATATATAAAAAAATATATTTTGTCTTTGGTTTTATATATTTGTTCCTTCAGTAACAAAGAATGTTACTGATGTTTGCAATAATGTTTGTTACTGTCGTGTTGGTCCTGGTCACGATAATCGACCTTGAAGCTTGGCTGGATGTTGGAGCAATTGTTATCATGTTTAAACACTTCTTGCTTTCTTGTGAGATATTCTTGAATAACATGTTTAGTTCTTCTTGGTTAGTGGTCATTACAGTGTCTTCAAGGATGTTGCCTAGTGATACACCTATATATTGATGATCTTATTAGCACTGTAAGCTTGCGACAATGTATATCACAGTCCAAAATTACGTTTATACTAATTAGAAAAATACAGAAATGTGATGAATATTTCTCCAGTGTGTTATGTGACTGGGATCTATTTCATTGTTGTAAGATTGGTACTCCGACTTAGAACACTACGAAAACTATATATGCTGTTTTAAAGAAATTAAACACTATTTACACTTAGCTAAAGCATATCCTCCCTTAATATGCTATGGTACAGTAAGAAGGTTTGGCACACAGTTAATGATAACTGCAGTTTAGGCCACAGTTATAATGAAGGACTTATGAATAATATCAGTCTGGCCTGTAATTGGTAAGAAAGTAGCAGCTAACCAGCTCTTCCAATTCAGTTTGCAACCCATAAGTTCCAGGAATGTGATCCATTATGTTCCAGCCTTAATACCCACCTAGGTGTGATTGCGGAGGTTGAGCTTAGGCTCTTTGGTCCCTCCTCTCAACCGTCAATCAACAAGTTAACAGGTTCCGGAGCCTATTGGACTCCATCATATGTAAATTTGAAACTATGTATGGAATTCGCCTTTACCACATCACCACCTCGTAGGCCCCGTATCCACCGGGGCCTCGTAGCCTGGTGGATAGCGCGCAGGACTCGTAATTCTGTGGCGCGGGTTCGATTCCCGCACGAGGCAGAAACAAATGGGCAAAGTTTCTTTCACCCTAAGTGCCCCTGTTACCTAGCAGTAAATAGGTACCTGGGAGTTAGTCAGCTGTCACGGGCTGCTTCCTGGGGTGTGTGTGTGTGTGGTGTGGGAAAAAAAAAAAAAAAAAAATAGTAGTTAGTAAACAGTTGATTGACAGTTGAGAGGCGGGCCGAAAGAGCAAAGCTCAACCCCCGCAAAAAAAAAAAAAAAACACAACTAGTAAACACCTAATGTATTCCAGTATTTAACTACTATGACACTAAAAAATTTTTTTCTGATGTCTCTATGGTTCATTAATTTACTCAATTTTCACCTGTATCTGCTAGTGCGTGTACCCCTTGTGTGTCTTTATTTACCCTTTCAATTCCTCTGAGAGATCGTGTTTGTGGTTATGTGGTGATTATGTCTCCCCTATCTCTTCTGTCTTCTACTGAAGTGAGATTTAGTTCCAGTAGTCTCTCCTATTAGATCATACCCCTCATCTTGTGTACTAGTCTGGTGGCTGACCTCTGACCCTTCTCCAATTTAGTCTTGTGCTTGATGTAGTCTCCTGTATGGTTCCATAAGTCGGGTATATTGAATAATCCATAAATGTGGTGTACTTTATGTTCCCCATAAGTATAGTGAATGTTGTGTCTCTAAAAGTATCAGCTAAAGTGTAATGTATTATATATCATTAAAGTGTAACATACTGTTTTACTATATAAGAGTATTTATACCAAAAAAAATTGTAGCTTTTATTGAATCTACTTCTCTTGTTTTTTTATTTTCTTGAAACCAGTACATTTCCAACTTCAGTAACTCACAATCATCTTCGGTTTTCCTTATCAATAACATTGTTGGAAAATATTTTAAATATCTGTTATATTGACGGAATTATACGTAAATTTGTGTAAATCTAGTCCGCCACTGATTGTGACATCCTTTTAACTAGGCTACAACCTGAGTCTCGGGGGATCCTTGGCTAGACCCGTAAGGCAACACTCACCAATATTATTACTTATTTGTTCTCTCAAACCCTAGGAACAGTCAAATATTTGTTTTCTCGATTTTCTGTACTCTACATTTTTTTAAATTTAAGGTAAGAATAAAATACGAAATATTTAGTGTTTGGTTAAAATGAGTTAATATTTTATATTTCTTATTGTGCTGATATGCTCCACTATATATAAGCAAATTTGAATTGTTCTGAATCTTGAAATTATTTATATATGTTTATATATGTTTATGCCCAAGATTACTATCCGAGTGCCGGCGGTGGGGTGGTTCAAATAGCCTCGGCTATCACCTCATTATGTCCGGTCGTGATGGTCAAGTGGATTAAGGCGTCTTGTACATACCAGTTGCGTTGCTTCTGGGAGTATGGGTTCGAGTCACTTCTGGGGTGTGAGTTTTCAGTTGCATATTGTCCTGGGGACCATTCAGGCTTGTTCGCATTTGTGTTCCTCACGTGTGCCCCAAAGAATGAGGTGATTTGGTAAAATGCTATGCCCAAGATTACTATCCGAGTGCCGGCGGTGGGGTGGTTCAAATAGCCTCGGCTATCACCTCATTAGTCCGGTCGTGATGGTCAAGTGGATTAAGGCGTCTTGTACATACCAGTTGCGTGGCATCTGGGAGTATGGGTTCGAGTCACTTCTGGGGTGTGAGTTTTCAGTTGCATATTGTCCTGGGGACCATTCAGGCTTGTTCGCATTTGTGTTCCTCACGTGTGCCCCAAAGAATGAGGTGATTTGGTAAAATGCTATGCCCAAGATTACTATCCGAGTGCCGGCGGTGGGGTGGTTCAAATAGCCTCGGCTATCACCTCATTAGTCCGGTCGTGATGGTCAAGTGGATTAAGGCGTCTTGTACATACCAGTTGCGTGGCATCTGGGAGTATGGGTTCGAGTCACTTCTGGGGTGTGAGTTTTCAGTTGCATATTGTCCTGGGGACCATTCAGGCTTGTTCGCATTTGTGTTCCTCACGTGTGCCCCAAAGAATGAGGTGATTTGGTAAAATGCTATGCCCAAGATTACTATCCGAGTGCCGGCGGTGGGGTGGTTCAAATAGCCTCGGCTATCACCTCATTAGTCCGGTCGTGATGGTCAAGTGGATTAAGGCGTCTTGTACATACCAGTTGCGTGGCATCTGGGAGTATGGGTTCGAGTCACTTCTGGGGTGTGAGTTTTCAGTTGCATATTGTCCTGGGGACCATTCAGGCTTGTTCGCATTTGTGTTCCTCACGTGTGCCCCAAAGAATGAGGTGATTTGGTAAAATGCTATGCCCAAGATTACTATCCGAGTGCCGGCGGTGGGGTGGTTCAAATAGCCTCGGCTATCACCTCATTAGTCCGGTCGTGATGGTCAAGTGGATTAAGGCGTCTTGTACATACCAGTTGCGTGGCATCTGGGAGTATGGGTTCGAGTCACTTCTGGGGTGTGAGTTTTCAGTTGCATATTGTCCTGGGGACCATTCAGGCTTGTTCGCATTTGTGTTCCTCACGTGTGCCCCAAAGAATGAGGTGATTTGGTAAAATGCTATGCCCAAGATTACTATCCGAGTGCCGGCGGTGGGGTGGTTCAAATAGCCTCGGCTATCACCTCATTAGTCCGATCGTGATGGTCAAGTGGATTAAGGCGTCTTGTACATACCAGTTGCGTGGCATCTGGGAGTATGGGTTCGAGTCACTTCTGGGGTGTGAGTTTTCAGTTGCATATTGTCCTGGGGACCATTCAGGCTTGTTCGCATTTGTGTTCCTCACGTGTGCCCCAAAGAATGAGGTGATTTGGTAAAATGCTATGCCCAAGATTACTATCCGAGTGCCGGCGGTGGGGTGGTTCAAATAGCCTCGGCTATCACCTCATTAGTCCGGTCGTGATGGTCAAGTGGATTAAGGCGTCTTGTACATACCAGTTGCGTGGCATCTGGGAGTATGGGTTCGAGTCACTTCTGGGGTGTGAGTTTTCAGTTGCATATTGTCCTGGGGACCATTCAGGCTTGTTCGCATATATATGTATATATATATAAATATATATATATATATATATATATATATATATATATATAGGTATATATATAAATATATATATATATATATAGGTATATATATATATATATAGAAAGATATAGATATATATATATATATGTATGTATATATATATATATATATACATATATATATATATATATATATATATATATATATATATATATATATATATATATATGTATGTATGTATATATATATATACATATATATATATATATATATATATATATATATATATATGTATGTATGTATATATATATATATATATATATATATATATATATATAT
This sequence comes from Procambarus clarkii, assembly GCF_040958095.1. Taxonomy (NCBI): domain Eukaryota; kingdom Metazoa; phylum Arthropoda; class Malacostraca; order Decapoda; family Cambaridae; genus Procambarus; species Procambarus clarkii. The sequence goes on from NC_091200.1 coordinate 27,402,796, forward strand.
ATATATATATATATATATATATATATATATATATATATATATATGTATATCACGAAAATAAACACGTGATTAAGAATGTGACAATGTCAGACCACGGAGGAAAATGAAACAGGAATTTCCTTAAGTACTTTCGTATATTAAATACATCATCAGAAGGAATGATTCCTTCCTTCCATTCCTTCTGAAGATGTATTTAATATACGAAAGTACTTAAGGAACTTCCTGTTTCATTTTCCTCCGTGGTCTGACATTGTCATATGTTGTGTGACAACATATACATATATATATATATATATATATATATATATATATATATATATATATATATATATATATATATATATATATATATATATATATATATAAATATGAATGAAAACTCACACCCCAAAAGTGACTCGAACCCATACTCCCAGGAGCAACGCAACTGGTAACTACAGGGCGCCTTAATCCACTTGACCATCACGGCCGTCAAAAGGAAGTGATAGCCGAGGCTATTTGAGCCACTTCCCCGACGGCAACTCTGATGGTAATCTTGGGCATAGCATTTCACCAAATCACCTCATTCTTTGGGGCACACGTGAGGAACACAAATGCGAACAAGCCTGAATGGTCCCCAGGACTATATGCGAATGAAAACTCGGCTATCACTTCCTTTTGACGGCCGTGATGGTCAAGTGGATTAAGGCGCCCTGTAGTTACCAGTTGCGTTGCTCCTGGGAGTATGGGTTCGAGTCACTTCTGGGGTGTGAGTTTTCATTCGCATATAGTCCTGGGGACCATTCAGGCTTGTTCGATATATATATATATATATATATATATATATATATATATATATATATATATATATATATATATATATATATATATATATATATATATATATATATATATATTAGTATATTTTGGTAGCAGTCTTTCCTGTAGACATATATTATTAAATATGACCGAAAAAGTAAGATTAATAATTCTAACACGAATTTTCTCAATCTTTCGTACATTTCTTTTCACTCTTGGTGGTAATTCAAAAATCAATTCTCCAAAATTCATTTTTATTTCTAGTCTGACGCGACACTTGAGCGCGTTTCGTAAAACTTATTACATTTTCAAAGACTTTAGTTTACACATACACAACTGAATAGAACTTACACATCTCCGATTTGTTTATATCTACATTTGAGTGAGGTGGATAGGGTGAAGTGGTATTTAAGAGGGTATTAAATTCATCAACACAAGACAGAACACGAAACAATGGGTATTGAATAGAAGTGATTGTAGAAAGCCTATTGGTCCATATTTCTTGATGCTTCTATATTGGAGAGGAGTCTTGGGGTGGGTAGAATATAGTTGTGCATTAATTGGCTGTTGATTGCTGATGTTTACTTCTTAATGTGTAGTGCCTCGAAAACGTCAAGTCACCTGCTATCACTGTATCTATCGATGATTTCTGTGTTGTTTACTAGGATTTCTCTGGCTATGGTTTGGTTGTGGGAAGAGATTATATGTTCCTTAATGGAGCCCTGTTGCTTATGCATCGTTAAACGCCTAGAAAGAGATGTTGTTGTCTTGCCTATATACTGGGTTTTTTTGAGCTTACAGTCCCCAAGAGGGTGTAACGGGGGGTGGGGGAAATAGCTCTATCTTGTCCATTATTCCACCCCCAGTTAACTAACGAGGCCGGGGGGAAACAGCTCTCTCTAGTCCGTTATCCCGTCCCCAGTTAGCTAACTATTCTAGAGCACCCTCCAGAGTTCCTAAGGCAACCTCTCTCGTTCAACACCTTGTAACCTAGGTATTTGACTACCTAGGTGCTAAGACTACAAGGCGCCGTAACTGGATCAGCTACCCGAAACTCTAGAGAGAACTCTAGAATACAAAATCATTGCCCCAAACGTATAAGAGAAAACTAAAGGAAAGAAATGAATAGTGAAGTAATTAGTGAGGGTTTGGGGTGAGAGGCAGAGAGGTGGGAGGAGCGAGGAGGGTCATTAGTTGAAAGTGATAGTTTAGAGAAGGGTGGAGGGAGAGGTGTAGATAGGTAGAAGTAGAAGAGTAGAAAGTAGACGTAGAAGAGTAGAAAGTAGACGAAATGCTGCCACCATCCATTCATGATCATTACATACAAGACAAGGAATGGAACTTGCCTGTATCACAAAATTCTCAAAGGATGTTATCATGAGTTCATTATTAGTATGTTCCCTCTGTACCATGTATCAACTCCAAACATGTACTCATTTATATCATGAACCCAGTAACCACAGAGGCTTTCTCAAATCCTCAACTCAAAGCTCTAGGGAACAAAGTTAAACACAATTTAAATAATAAATTCATAATTATATTTCACATGAAGTATCATAATTTAGCAATTCAATTAAAATGTTCCAGTTTAATATGCAAAGTGAGTCATCATCCAAGAATTCGAGAACCCTACAACTTGACTGCCCCTGATCATCACACAACATATGTAAACACGACCAAGTCACCTAAATGTTCACTCACCGAGGACTGAGTCTAAGTTGAATAGAGAGGGGGGGGGGTCTGCAATTTTCAGGCAGCGTCACCCCCCGTCTGGTGACGGCCTATCTCGACAGCTGGCCTCTGCTCTGCTCCGCTGGCCGGTCTCCTATTGCTTAATGCTCGATAGCTCTCCGAGTTTATATTGGGGAACCTAGTAGCTAACTCCGCCCACAAGTAGATAGCCTCCGGCACTACCAAGCCACTCCTTAAACGTCGGCATGTTTGAAGGCTACCCGGCTCCAATTATACGCTTAGCGGAAGCAAGGTGAAATTCTCATGATCTGACCTCAGGTCACTTGGGGTCGTTAACGGTTAGAGGTGTGAGATCTCAGGCAGACAACTGGCGCCTCTCCGATCCTTGTCTGTGACTCATGTACTCTATGTATGTATTAACCTAAACCAAACACTTTTACAGTGTTACATCTCCCCTTCTCCCCGAAAATAAAGTTTTTGCAACACTGCTAAAGCAAGCTAGCTGTGTGCGACAACTTTATTAACGAAAAGAATACATCCTAGCTAAACAAATATACATCATCCTTCTCTAAAAAATGAAATATGTAGACAGACGTCCATTGTCTCTGGCTGGGCGACGTCACTGCTTGGTCTTGTAGATAATCCTGTACCACATTTCTTCAACACAACTGCCTCCGTCGCTTCTCCGTCGTTAACGCACAACAACCCTTGGTCAACCCGAAAGCCGTTACTACTTGAACTGAGCACAGGACCGTGGAATTCGGTTGTCCCAGCTGATCTGTAATTGGCCCTACGTCAGTCACCATGAGAGACGTATATTGGGGTTCTTCACAGCTATAGGGACTACAAGTTTCGAGACCTTCATATAGTTGCCAACAGTAGAAATCCCATCCTACTCTTCTTCCTCCCTGTTGCTCCAGCACGCCTCCTTCAGAGAGCTACTTCTGACAGCCAAATCAAGTCCGCATGACACAGGAAGAATCACTCAACAGAGCAACATGCTTGCAGGAGGGGCGGCCAGTTAAGGCAAACGATCCTGTCTTGCAATTACGCTCCATGCAATGATGCTGACACCAGCAAGGGACACTAGGTATCGTGTCTCAGCTTGTCTTATCTTCTTCTTTCTTCTCTCTTCTTTTTTCTCTCTTCCTTCTTCTCTCTTCTTTCTTCTCTCTTCTTTCTTCTCTCTTCCTCCTCCCATGGGTCTTTGACAAGCGACCTGGGGTCCATTGGGGTCCGTCCGTCCTGGGGTCCATCCTGGGTAGACCGATGTTGGTGGGACAGACTGGAGTCGTTGTTGCTCCTCTTCCATCTTTACTGGGTCGTCTGGGGTCGTCTGCAGAACGACCTGGGGTCCACTGGGTAGACCAATGTTGACTGACCGAGAGGGCTGCATCTTGGGGTCCCCTGGGGTGGTGATGGTGGTGGAGCCGTGACCTCCAGGTAGTGGGCTGGTCGTGGTGGTGGTGATTAACGCCCATGAGTGTGGTACACAGCAGCCGTCTCCCTCTTTTGTATGTGCGTCTCTCCTCTCTTCTGGCTCCCACCTGTGGGTGAACAGAAAGGCGACAATATCGTGCTCCCAAGATATGTTATGTGACCCTGTAGTTTGTATAGGGTTACACAGTCCAGTCATACCGCTCTCCTCCTGGCAACAACTACACTTAAATTTTTAAAATAATCCAATTAACACTGAATGATATTGACTTGGTGGAACATAAGACAGTAACAGAGGAAAGTTAGAGAAGAGAGAATAAGGTCATCACTACCTTTAACTTGTCACAAAAAAAATCAACACTAATAGACAAAACACTAGCCTAAACTTAACTGTACCGTTCCTAATCTTAAGTACATAATTAACCATTACTCCCACCCTTAACCTACAGCCACCTACGTGACCCAGAGTGTCTCCCTAGCATCTCCGCCGGTAAACAACTCCAAACTGTTGCCACCCCTGTGACCAGACTATCTAACGTCGAGCGTCCCCAACGTGAAGTCTACTGACATACTAAGCCTCCCCCTAGTATGCTGTACAATACCAGTACACCTCGGGTTATTGCGTTCAAATGGAGTAAAACAGTCGATCGCAATAATCTGAGCAGAACCACCACTTAAAAACTACACCTGCCACTCCCCCACTGACCTGGAGACCAGCGGTGTCTGGGTGTCCCCGTGGGACATGCGAGGTCACCTGTCACACTCAGGTGACCTCCACTACCCACCAACCGCTAAGTTCCAAAATCACCAAATCTTATCACTAACATTAATCACTACACACGCAAGTTCTGGTGAACATTCCCTGAACACCACAAAACTCACAAAATCACTAAACCACAACACTAGAGAATCACTATCTCCTAGCCTGAAAAAAAGTTCGCTAACTCGCGAATAATAAACTCCTGTCAAGATCTCCCTGATAGCGCCTGAGCGGCAAAAAGACACGTGGGACTGAACAATGTTAAAAGAACACCAACTACCTACAACATTGTTCAACACCGCTGCCATCATTGTAACGGGGGGTGGGGGAAATAGCTCTATCTTGTCCATTATTCCACCCCCCAGTTAACTAACGAGGCCAAGGGAAACAACTCTCTCTAGTCCGTTATCCCGTCCCCAGTTAGCTAACTATTCTAGAGCACCCTCCAGAGTTCCTAAGGCAACCTCTCTCGTTCAACACCTTGTAACCTAGGTATTTGACTACCTAGGTGCTAAGACTACAAGGCGCCGTAACTGGATCAGCTACCCGAAACTCTAGAGAGAACTCTAGAATACAAAATCATTGCCCCAAACGTATAAGAGAAAACTAAAGGAAAGAAATGAATAGTGAAGTAATTAGTGAGGGTTTGGGGTGAGAGGCAGAGAGGTGGGAGGAGCGAGGAGGGTCATTAGTTGAAAGTGATAGTTTAGAGAAGGGTGGAGGGAGAGGTGTAGATAGGTAGAAGTAGAAGAGTAGAAAGTAGACGTAGAAGAGTAGAAAGTAGACGAAATGCTGCCACCATCCATTCATGATCATTACATACAAGACAAGGAATGGAACTTGCCTGTATCACAAAATTCTCAAAGGATGTTATCATGAGTTCATTATTAGTATGTTCCCTCTGTACCATGTATCAACTCCAAACATGTACTCATTTATATCATGAACCCAGTAACCACAGAGGCTTTCTCAAATCCTCAACTCAAAGCTCTAGGGAACAAAGTTAAACACAATTTAAATAATAAATTCATAATTATATTTCACATGAAGTATCATAATTTAGCAATTCAATTAAAATGTTCCAGTTTAATATGCAAAGTGAGTCATCATCCAAGAATTCGAGAACCCTACAACTTGACTGCCCCTGATCATCACACAACATATGTAAACACGACCAAGTCACCTAAATGTTCACTCACCGAGGACTGAGTCTAAGTTGAATAGAGAGGGGGGGGGGGGGGTCTGCAATTTTCAGGCAGCGTCACCCCCCGTCTGGTGACGGCCTATCTCGACGGCTGGCCTCTGCTCTGCTCCGCTGGCCGGTCTCCTATTGCTTAATGCTCGATAGCTCTCCGAGTTTATATTGGGGAACCTAGTAGCTAACTCCGCCCACAAGTAGATAGCCTCCGGCACTACCAAGCCACTCCTTAAACGTCGGCATGTTTGAAGGCTACCCGGCTCCAATTATACGCTTAGCGGAAGCAAGGTGAAATTCTCATGATCTGACCTCAGGTCACTTGGGGTCGTTAACGGTTAGAGGTGTGAGATCTCAGGCAGACAACTGGCGCCTCTCCGATCCTTGTCTGTGACTCATGTACTCTATGTATGTATTAACCTAAACCAAACACTTTTACAGTGTTACAAGGGCATTTGAAGGCATAGACGACGTTGGTCTCTTTTAAAGCGTTCTGCTTTGTGTCTGGAGAGTTTCTCATGAGTAGCCTGGCCGTTTTTATGTTATATAGTAAATCGTCAGTTGTATCCTCTGATTTTTGTCTGTAGGGATAACGTTTCTATTAACAATATCTTTCAGGACCCTTTTCTCCGTTTTATGAGCTGTGGAAATGAAGTTCCTGTAAAATAGTCTAATAGGGGGTAGAGGTGTTGTGTTGTCTCTTCAGAGGTTGCATGGCATTTCACTTTCTTTCTTATGATGGAATATATATATATATATATATATATATATATATATATATATATATATATATATATATATATATATATATATATATATATATATATATATATATAATATATATATATATATATATATATATATATATATATATATATATATATATATATATATATATATATATATATATATATATATATATATATATATATATATATATATATATATATATATATATATATATATATATATATATATATATATTATTAGTAGCAGTCTTTCTTGTAAACATATATTATTAAATATGACTGAAAAAGTAAGTAAAAATAATTCTAACACGAATTTTCTCAATATTTCTTATGTTTCTTTTCATTGTCGATGGTAATTGAAAAATCAAATCTCCAAAATTCATTTTATTTCTAGTCTGACATGACACTTGAACACGTTTCGTAATAACTAATTACATTTTCAAAGACTTTAGTTTACACACACACAACTATAACCTGCAAACACAAAACAGAGTTCTACTATGCTATAATTTAAACAGCTTTCATTTTATATACCCGCATATGGGTGAGGTGATATGTTACAACAGTTTTGGATGAGGTGAACAAAACTTTCAACACAAGACAGAACACGAAACAATGGGTATAAATAGGGTAAATTAAAGGGAAGAATGGAAGTAACTGCAACGGGCCTATTGGCCCATATTTCTTGATGCTTCTATATTGGTGCGGAGTCTTGAAGTGGGTAGAATATAGTTGTGCATTAATTGGCTGTTGATTACTGGTGTTGCCTTCTTGATGTGTAGTGCCTCGCAGATGTCAAGCCATCTGCTATCGTTGTATCTATCGATAATTTCTGTGTTGTTTGTTAAGACATCACCTCTGGTGATGGTCAGGTTGTGGGAAGAGATTATGTGTTCCTTAATGGAGCCTTGTTGCTTATGCATCGTTAATTGCCTGGAAAGAGATGTTGTTGTCTTGCGTATATACCGAGTTCTTTGTTGGCTTACAGTCCCCAAGTGGGCATTTGAAGGCATAGACGACGTTGGTCTCTTTTAAAGCGTTCTGCTTTGTGTCTGGAGAGTTTTTCATGAGTAGGCTGGCCGTTTTCTTGGTTTTATAGTAAATCGTCAGTTGTATCTTCTGATTTTTGTCTGTAGGGATAATGTTTCTATTAACAATATCTTTCAGGACCCTTTCCTACGTTTTATGAACTGTGAAAAGAAGTTCCTGAAAATAGGAATAGGGGGTATGGGTGTTGTGTTAGTTGTCGCTTCAGAGGTTGCATGGCGTTTCACTTTCCTTCTTATGATGTCTTCAACGAAACCATTGGGGAAGCCGTTGTTGACTAGGACCTGCCATAACCTACAAAGTTCTTCGTCGACTTGCTTCCATTCTGAGCTGTGGCTGAGAGCACGGTCGACATAAGCGTTAACAACACTCCTCTTGTACCTGTCTGGGGAGTCACTGTTGGCCTTTAGGCACATTCCTGTTTGTTTCCTTAATGTAGACTGCAGTGTGGAAACCTCCACTACTTTCCCTGACTGTTACATCTAAAAAGGGCAGCTTCCCATCCTTCTCCATCTCGTAAGTGAAACGCAACACAGAATTCTGCTCAAATGCCTCCTTCAGCTCCTGCAGATGTCTGACATCAGGTACCTGTGTAAAAATGTCATCAACATACCTACAGTATATGGCCGGTTTCAAGTTCATGTCGACTAAGACTTTTTGTTCGATGGTACCCATGTAGAAGTTCGCAAACAGGACACCTAGGGGAGAACCCATGGCGACCCCATCTACTTGCTTATACATGTGCCCATCCGGGCTCAAGAAGGGTGCCTCTTTAGTATAATCTTGGAGTAGTTTCCTTAGAATGTTTTCTGGTATGTCAAGAGGAGTACAGGCCGGATCACGATACACTCTGTCCGCTATCATACCGATTGTTTCATCCACAGGTACGTTGGTAAACAGTGATTCTACGTCCAACGAGGCTCTTATCCCTGTGGCCTGTGTTCCCCGCAGTAAGTCAACAAAATCTTTTGGAGATTTCAGGCTGAAGGCGGAAAGGACATAAGGAGTCAGCAAGCCGTTGAGTTGTTTAGCCAGTCTGTACGTGGATGTGGGTATCTGGCTGATGATTGGCCGAAGTGGTTTTCCAGGCTGAGTTTTCGGCCAACCATCAGCCAGATACCCACAACCAAACCATCACCAGAGAAATCTTAGCAAGCAACACAGAAATCATCGATAGATACAGCGATAGCAGGCGGCTTGACATCTGTGAGGCACTACACATCAAGAAGTCAACACCAGCAATCAACAGCCAATTAATGCACAACTATATTCTTCCCACTTCAAGACTCCGCTCCAATATAGAAGCATCAAGAAATATGGGCCAATAGGCCCTCTTCAATTACTTCCATTCTTACCTTCAATACCCATTGTTTCGTGTTCTAGCTTGTGTTGAAAGTTTGTTTTCACTTCATCCAAAACTGTTGTAACATATCACCTCACCTAAATGCAGGTATAAAAAGTCGAAGTTGTTTAAGCTCTATTTTTTACGGGCTCACCATAGCCCGTGCTACATGGACACTTCGTCCTGAGTAGCTAAATTTTTAACAACAACAACATTAAGATCTATTCAGTTATAAGTTGTATGTGTGTGCAAACTAAAGTCTTTGAAAATGTAATAAGTTTTACGAAACGCGCTCAAGTGTCACATCAGACTAGAAATAAAAATGAATTTTGGAGAATTGATTTTTCATTTACCATCAACAGTGAAAAGAAACATAAAAAAGATCGAGAAAATTCGTGTTAGAATTATTAATCTTACTTTTTCGGTCATATTTAATAATATATGTTTTCAGGAAAGACTGCTACCAAAATCTATATATATATACATATATATATATATGTGGGAACCGACCTGTGAGTTTTATATTTATTTAATTTATATGAATTTATATTTACGTTAATTTATATACTTCGATAGCAATTTGTATAATGATAAGTGGACTGTATTTCTGCAATAATCTCAATCTCACAAATCGATCCTCTACACATTAGGGGGGGTTTATTAGTTTATATATATGCAGCCAATCAAACTACAGTAATAGCTACATACATTGATGAGGTTCCTTATCTTATAGTACAGCAGGTTAGTCCACCAGGTATAACTAGGGTGTAGACACCAAATTATCCTCTTTGAGGTAGCTTCCATATCACCCAGTAACTGGTGCACAAAATCTTGCATCCTCGTCTTGACCTGTCAAAAGTGCGCTAGCTGTGAAGCCAGAAACCTATATATGACAAGTATATCAGAGAAAACACTATACAGTACATGGAACATGAAGACCTGGCTTAATTACCTTTAGTTTGAGGCGATTTCGCGATCTAACCGGCTAACCCTATATCCTGACATTAATGGCCATAAATGAATGATAAACGGGTTTCGGATAGACACTTAACTTGTATTTGTAGACAGCGTGTTGACAATGGTACTTTTGGTTCCATAACACTACGTCCAAGTAAATTTAACAGGAGCCGAATTTGCTCCCGTGTGAGCCTCTGGTCTCAATAAACAACAATGGCTGCCCTCCTTCCTCCACTCTGACGCCTGGCTTACATTGTCCAGATTTCAGAACGTGATAGAAGGGTCACATTTACTCTACTTTAATATTGATAATTAAGTTAATTTATATAAGATGTTTTTATGATGGTAAAGTCCAAAGACTAATGTATTTAAGAATAATTCCCAGCAGAATAGCTGGTGAATTATAATAGTATGTGGTGATGATATCCCGTTTTCTATAGACGGTAATTCCACTACAAGTTACGTTTTCTATGGGTAACTTGTTGGTAATACAGCTATTATCTGTATGATATATTAAATGGTGTCGGATTTTCCGACATAATTCCCCAGGGGGCTGCTCACGGGTCGAAGTCCTAATTAGAACAGACGAACACCGATACTCCTCCTTCGAATTATTACATTAATTTGATGTTAGTAGTTAGTAATCACACATTTGTGTGTCTGTTCGTACAGGACGGATGTCCCGTACTAGAGTTGCAGGGGTTAGAAATCTAATGCGATTTCATTTCCCTGTCAACTCTTGAAAGGCTAATATTCAAGCCTTATTACATATTATTTAACCCAGAAGACTGGATGTGATCAAGTACTACAGTCAAGTATGATTCAGGGACTGCAGTGAGATCAGTGACATTAGATATAACTTGAAGTTTCTTCAGGTAACTGGTCACTGATATATAAACACTGAGGCCCATGGAATACATCTTGATTAAATAATAAATGTATCAAATCAGTCATCAGATTTATTGGGGTTTAATTTAGTTAATTGATTCAGAAGATTGAATAGCTCATCATTAAAGTAAAGTATGGTTCTGAGACTGCAGTGGGTTCAGTGACATTGGTCGCAGTGACTTGTAGCTGTTTTAGGCTACTGTTCACTGATTTGCCACTGAGGCCTCATGAACTCATCTCCAGCTTTAAATGATGATACTAACATCAACCTCTGTTACTATAGTCAGCTGTCATCTCCTTAGTATAATGCTACTGGAGAAATATAATCAGCTGACAAATTTAGATTTCTACTGGTATTGTTTATCTGCAGGCATAGGTCTCCTCAGGCTTGATACTGGGCCTGAGAGTAATTTACCTCCTGCAGAGTTTAACATGGTTATACCCTGATATTTAGTAGGGCTACCGATGAATCGATGGCAATAGTCTGTCCCAACAAGGAGACCGAAGTCGTTGAGGTGATCAGACTTAATATTATCTGCCAATTTTATTCCTCTATTTCTCAGGAATTTGGCTGTTGCTCGCAGACCTTGAACTTGTAGGTCTACTGGTATTTTGTCCACCACAATGGCTTGTACTCGACAGACGTACCTGCCTAAGCGTACTGATGGTTGTACCACCTGGTAGACTTGAGGTCCTGCATCTGTTACAAATCCTGAGATGTTGAATGACGTCTGGGCTACAGGCCTTAATTGTAATTCATCTGCCAGCTTTTTAGTGACATATGTTCTCTGGGATCCTTGGTCAAACAACCCACGGGTATGGACCTTGGCCCTCTTATTCAGGATGGTAATTTGGGCAGTAGGCAAAGTCGTATTACCTTTAGACTTTGCCGATTGAACACTCTTTGTTTGTTGCACCTTGCAGTACTGTACTGTGGTGGGAATGCTATCTTCCACCTTGGGGTTTGGAGACGTTGTTTTGGTGTCTCTGCACAATGCTGCATGGTGCTGACCTTTGTTACACCTATTACAGGTGTGTAATTGGGTATCACAGTCGTTGATGTTATGTTTCCTGAGGCACCTCGTGCAATGTTGCAAATCTTTGAGTCGCTCAACACGGGCGTCACTATCAGGAAAATTAGGGCAGTGGTACATTGAATGTTTCTCATTGCAGAACAAACATGTTCCATAGCTTCCAGTACCCTTTGGTGTCACGTTCTTGGATGACACAGTAACTATAGGCTTGGAGGGTCCCACTGCATATACGCCCACACTGCCACTGTTCCACTTTGGTGTTGAATTATATTGTCTAGATTGATTTGGAGTACCTTTGGTACTCTGTGGTTTACTATTATTGGTTTCTGAGGGTTTACTTGGTGGTTTTAATTTGTCATGTGTTCGTAATTGATGAACTACTGACTTTAAACCTTCAGATATTTCATTCATGGATAAGATGCTTTTATTGTAATGAGCACTCATTTGTCTCAATATGTCCCTAGGTATTTTCTCCTGGACAATTATTTTCAAGACCCACTCAGCCCCGTTTGTATCTGCTGTCAGGCTGAGGGCATTGATCAATGATTCTATCTCCAGCTTGAAGACTTGGAGTGAATCAGCTGAAGCCTCCGGTGGGGGTAAATGCAACAGCTCATGAACTAAATGTGATGTTCTTACTTCTGGATCAGCATAATTATCCTTGAGGAGTTTTACTGCCAGATCATAGCCGTCATTAGTTAATCTCAGATGGGATACTACTGTTTTAGCCTCACCTGATAATTGGCCTTGCAAATAAGAGAATTTACTACTCTTTGGTAAAGATTGTTTTGAGTCTACAAGGTCAACGAATTTGTTCCAAAATTCGTCCCAATCTTCCTCATCTTTTCCTGAGAAAGTGGGTAAATTAATTGGAGGGAGTCGAGCTTCTGCTTGACTCGTATTAGATGCAACTGTTGTTGTTGTTGCTGTTGCCTTGTTCTGGGCAATTAATTTGACATAAGGCTGTAACGTGGCCTGAGTTTGATCTTCATAATTCGCAAGATCAACCATAATGTCGTCTATTTCTGTTTCTGATAAATTAGTGTTGGCAAGTTCAGCCACATATGTTGCTATTTGACATTTGATTTGCTCAAATTTACCTGCAGCTGCTTGATAATAGCTTTCCAGGTCAGCATAATCAACTTGAGATTGTTGTGACAAATCTTCACATTTCTTGATCTGTCTTGTTAAGTGGCCTTTAAGACCTGCAAGGGTTCTTTTCATTCTCCCTGCATTATCCATACTGGCTAGTTGGTGAAGCCTTGTGGGACTAGTACTTGGGCTGCTCATAATACTGAACAAACACTAATGGTAGCTTAGGGTAAATTCTGAACTCACTAGGCAATAATCCTACCTCTACTAGAGGTTAGCACTTAAAATTAATACACATTATATATATACAATCATACACACTAATGATTTGAGTGATAAACCAGTGTCACTGGAAGTACCTTTAGGTTAGCTCTTCTATATCACCCTAGGATGGTAGAGACACTAATTAATCACTCAAAGGTGTAATGATCATAAGTAAATTATTATATATACAACTCAACTCGAGTTGATAAAAATTACACCCAAAATAGGGTCTGGACCATTCATTAATGGTGTTAGGTTGTTCAATATAGTACAACTGACTATTGTAATAATGGGACTAGGATGAACAATAATAGTTCAACTAGTCATATCCTACCCTGTTGTGGGTTGGCAATTAGTAAATATTATACTGTGATCACTAGTGCAATATATATTAAATGATTCTCTATTTGGAGAAATAATATACACAATTATTGATAATAGCCTCTTAATTAGCCTCTATGAAACTTCTAATATTATCAAGAAGTATTAAATATTATTAGTGACCTCGCGAAATAAACTCCACAAATTCGTAGATAATCTCTCGCGAAATGTAACACCACGAAATCCGTGAACAATCTCGCGAAGACACAGACACTAATTTGGCTGGATTCTATATTAGCGCTGTCATTTCACGAAATAACACGCCACCAAATATCTGTGGGTGTGCATGAAACCGCTGACGAAGCTGAACTGGGCTGAGGGAGGCTCCTGAGCTCCCTCGAGGCTACGCTGCCGTCTTGACTGCTGGCTTTGTTTAAATAACACTGCACTAGTATATTTAATGAATCCACTGGTTAACTGGTTCATCCGGTACTAAGATGACCAAATGTGGGTTCAAAGGATCAAATAATCCGTCATCCGGTTCGAAGGACCAAATAATGTGGGAACCGACCTGTGAGTTTTATATTTATTTAATTTATATGAATTTATATTTACGTTAATTTATATACTTCGATAGCAATTTGTATAATGATAAGTGGACTGTATTTCTGCAATAATCTCAATCTCACAAATCGATCCTCTACACATTAGGGGGGGTTTATTAGTTTATATATATGCAGCCAATCAAACTACAGTAATAGCTACATACATTGATGAGGTTCCTTATCTTATAGTACAGCAGGTTAGTCCACCAGGTATAACTAGGGTGTAGACACCAAATTATCCTCTTTGAGGTAGCTTCCATATCACCCAGTAACTGGTGCACAAAATCTTGCATCCTCGTCTTGACCTGTCAAAAGTGCGCTAGCTGTGAAGCCAGAAACCTATATATGACAAGTATATCAGAGAAAACACTATACAGTACATGGAACATGAAGACCTGGCTTAATTACCTTTAGTTTGAGGCGATTTCGCGATCTAACCGGCTAACCCTATATCCTGACATTAATGGCCATAAATGAATGATAAACGGGTTTCGGATAGACACTTAACTTGTATTTGTAGACAGCGTGTTGACAATGGTACTTTTGGTTCCATAACACTACGTCCAAGTAAATTTAACAGGAGCCGAATTTGCTCCCGTGTGAGCCTCTGGTCTCAATAAACAACAATGGCTGCCCTCCTTCCTCCACTCTGACGCCT
>NC_091200.1:27420134-27543358 GCF_040958095.1 Procambarus clarkii
ACTAAACAGATGTATAACAATCTTATTTTAAATATATATTTTAGACATGCACTGAGTGACAGTTATCTAAGAATTTGCAAGATGATATATTGTAAAGATAACATTTTTTCACAAATTTAAGGTAATTTGTCATAGAACTAATATAAACTAATCATACCATGACATTAAATATATTAGCACACCCTCAGTATTTAACATCAACATATTCTGGGCCTATCCTGTCTAAAAATCACCGCAAATGCATAGTTCTAATTGCCTTGGTCTGACTTTAGTTGGACAAAAAATGCCTGTCAGTAATCCATCTCTCTGTGACTTTGTTCTTTAATCATTCAAAATATTCATCAAGGGGGGGGGGGTCTCATCGAAGAAAGATATTCGAAACCACAATGGATGAACTTACTAGGGTGAACCGATAGCTCCAGCCTTGTAAAATGACCATTATAAGTGTTCTACACTAAGAAGGCTCGCAATAAAATGTTGGTAATACTAGCCTGAGGTAAGAAAAACCTTGTTGCCATCATTTAACCAAAGTACCTATTATTGGAATCTAAAAGTTGCTATTTGACGATACTTGATGGAGGAAAGAGAAACATTGTTGACATCATTGTTAAAGATACACTAAACCTAAACTCCAACATTCGTATTTTACATTGCAAGCTATATGTACAAATAACAAGATGTTATTTTCGCCAATTAATACTATTGGAGTTTATGATATCATCCTTCGCACTAGCTGATATCTAACTATACTGACTTGAGAGGAGGGCAATATTTTGTTATCATTGTCAGATAAGCAAGATGATCACTGACGATATTCTTCATCAACTAAGTTGTTATATGATCACACATGCTGGAGACAAGGAAAACAAGGATTTGACATTGTTAGTTAAACAATATCTATATAAATAAAAATTGAAATGTTCGTTTGTTCAAGATCGCTTATCTCCGAAAGTTCTTAACCGATTGCTTTGCAATTTTCACACAACGTTCCATTCGCATCCGGTCAGGTTTTTATATACATACTATATAGAGGTCACGTGTGTAACGGTAAAAAAAATGCTTTTTCTGAAAAACTATGTTTTTTCATGTCTTTTTCATGAGAGAGAAATATTCAAAACCTCTTTACCGATTGCTTTGAAATTTTGAGACAACGTTGCATTCGAATAGGCCCGTCTTTTTCTATATCTACTATATATATGCCTCACCTGTGACAGGAAAAAACATGCTTTTTATGAAAAACTACGCCATCTGATGGGTGTAAGGGCTACACACACTGTAATCTCCGAAAGTTCTTCACTAATTGCTTTGAAATTTTGAAACAACGTTGCATTCGAATAGGCGCGTCTTTTTATATACCTACTATATAGATGCCACCCCTGTGACAGATAAAAACATTCGTTTTTGAAAAACAGCGCCATCTGTTGCACATAATGGCAACATGCAGGTTATACCATATATGTCACGAATTCCATTTCAATGTTTCCGATTGCATTGATAAATTTTATTGCCATATATTTTGATGTATTTTATTTTTGAGTGAATTATTTTGTGTGACATTGTGTTGGAATTGAGCTGTGTTGTTTACCATAACATTCATTTCGTAGTTATAAGTTTAGATGCCACACCTGTGACACGTAAAACTATGCTTTTTCTTGAAAAAAGAGCGCCATCTGTTGCATAAAAGAGCAATACACATTCTATACTAGATATTTTACAATTCCGTTTCAATGTTTGTGTTTGTGCATAATCGCTAATCTCCGAAAGTTCTTCACTGACTGCTTTGAAATTTTCACACAACGTTCCATTCACATCCGGCCAGGTTTTTATATTCATACTATATACATGTTACGTCTGTGACGGTAAACAAAAACATACATTTTCTGAAAAACTGTGTTTTTCATGTGAGGGAAATCCTCGATACCTCTTTAGCGATTGCTTTGAAATTTTGACACAACTTTGCATTCGAATTGGCGAGTTTTTTTTATATACCTACTATATCTGTGACAGGCTGTTTTCGAAATACAGCGCCATCTGTTGCACATAATAGCATCATGCACGCTATACTAAATATGTAACGAATTCCATTTCAATGTTTCCGATTGCATTGATAAATTTTATTTTCATAGATTTCGATTTATTTAATTTTTTATTGAATTATTTTGTGTGACATTGTGGTGGAATTGAGCTGTGTTGTTTACCATATCGTTAATTTTGTAAGTATATATATAGATGCCACACCTGTGACAGGTAAAACTATGTTTTTTTTTTTTTTAAACAATGTAATCTGTTGCATGTAAGAGCAACACACATGCTATACTAAATGTTACAACTCCATTTCAATGTTTCTGATTGCATAGATAAATTGAATTTTCATATATTTTGATTTATTTTCATTTTCTGATTGCATAGATAAATTGAATTTTCATATATTTTGATTTATTTTCATTTTGATTTAATTATTTTGTGTGAATTATGTTGAAATTAAGCTGTGTTGTTTACCATACCATTCATTTTGTCAGTTCAGTTTAGTTTTTTAATTTTTCATATTTTCATTTCATTTTTTAATTGTTTTTATTATATTTCAGTGATGGGAACATCAGATCACTTGATGTTGCCAATTTTCTGATGGAAACATCACACCATTTGGGAAGGCATCGGACGAGGGAGTGGGGAATAGCGAGGATGACAAGGAGATGGAAGTGAAAGATAGTGGGGAGGACGAGGGAAGAAGAGAGGGGGTAATGGTGGGGAAGGACTGGGGACAGGGGAGTTTGGGTTGGTGGTGACGAGGGGATAGGGAAATGGAGAATGGTGAGGAGGACAAAGGGACACGGGAGTGGGGAATGGTGGTAAGGAAGAGATGATGGTGGAGTGGGGAATGGTGGGGAGGACGAGGGGACAGTGGACTGGGGAATGGTTGGGAGGCCGAGGAGACGGGTGAAGGGGAAATGGTGGGTAGGACTGGGGTACAGGGAAGGTTGCTGTGGCCCAGCAACGCACATGCCACAGCAACGGGTAGCCGGGTACTGCTAGTTACTAATAGAGATATTATGCATCCCACCCGTTGTTACCTGAGCAAAACGACTTGAGACTGAAGCAAACATGTGTTAACTATGTAATTAAAACATCATTACATAATTCTTGACTCTCACAATTGTTTGCTAACCATTAGATATTGAGACAAAAGCAGGAGAGTTTCACTATTTTCAGTTATATATGAAGTACATATTTTCTACACAGCACCAGTCACTGTACTAACCTGCAAGTAGAGCATCAAGGAGTTGTAATTGTTCCACTTTCATTTATATGAATAAATGAAACTCCAGAAGACATATTGCCCATATTCATTCATACTGAAAAAACTTATGTAATGTGACGGGTTGTGGTATCACAACTATACTGAACCAAGATGGTATGGCTCTCCCTCACACAAATAAAAAAAATGCTGCTATTGGCCTTGCAGTGTGAAAGTCGCAGGTGGAAACAAATGAAAATCATCAAATAAATAATTAAACAATTTACTGAAATAATAATGAACATAAATGCCCCTGAAAATACTTGGCTATCATGTAATGCAAAGGTGAACAATTTAATATGACATTAATACAAAAATAAACTATAAGCAATGAATAAAACCTTAAAGATATACTGGTATATTGAAGACAGCTACCATACCACCATGGCATCAGTCACACGACGTTGGCTGGAGGCAGACGACGGGCGAGAGACACCAAGGTGATTCTAGAGCACTAAGGGAGAGATTGGCTCTCCAGGGTGGTTGTTGTTGTTAAAGATAGGCTACCTGGAACAAAAAGTTCCAGGTAACACGGGCTATGGTGCTCTCCAGGGAGGCAGCGCTCTTTATATAGTCCGGCGGTGATGACTCATCCAGTGTCAACGCAAAGTGGACATCTGGTCAACTAGCAAACTGCTCATTGTGGCTGGCGGTGCCTTTGTGTTGAGCTGCACCAGTGTCAGTTGAAGGCAGCTAACTGCTTGTTTGTGGGGGCCAAACTACCGGTTAGCAGACGCGCCGGGCTTGCCTCTGAATCGTACCAGGCCGCGCCTGGCCCTGGAAGGTATGGAGAGGTGGCAGGACTGATGACTCATCTGGGCTGGTGTAGATGTAGACTTCCAGTGCAAAGGCATTGAAGGTGAAGGGAAAAGGCAGTTCCACTGATATGCAGCGGGATTCATGTGACAGCTCCTCCCCGAAGCCTTTTCCTAATGCCTGAGATGTCGATTCTTGAAGGAGTGTGGAAGCGGAAGGTTCCACTTCATGAACACGTGATAGTGCGTCCGGAACTATGTTGTCTGATCCTTTGATGTAGAAGATCTGGACGTTTTAGTTTAGTAGGCACATGGCCCAACGAAGTAGACGCTGGTTGGAGAATTAGGCTTGTGGTAGAAAACGAAGAGGATTATGATCGGAATAGATGGTGATGGGTTGGTGTCCATTGAAGGTAATGTTCATATCGTTGCAAGCATAGGATGATGGCGAGTAGCTCCTTCTCCATAGTGCTGTAGTTTTGTTGGTGAGACTTCAGCTTGTATCTGTAGTAGCTGACTGGTAGGACTACCCCCTCTCTTTGCTGCATCAGGACATCCCCAATGCCGGTGCTGCTGGCATCAATATTAAGGATGAAGGGTTGTTTCACACCTGGAGAGGCGAGAATAGGGTTAGTACACAACAAATTTTTCTATTGCTCGAAGGTAATGGATTGTGAGTTGGTCCAAATGTAATTCATTTTAGAGCTCGTTAGATCTATTAAAGGTGTGGCAACTATGCTGAAGTTCTTGCAGAACCTACGATAGTAAGACGCTAGTCCCAAGAATCTCATAAGTTGTTTACGAGACGACGTGGGATGTGGATATTTTTGGATGGCTTGAAGATGTATGTCTAAAGGTGCTAAGCTTCCACTGCCTATAACATGACCACGGTATTGTACTTTACCTTTAGTAAACGTGGACTTGCCCAAATTAATGGTGAGACAAGCCTGGAGAAGCTTGTAAAATAGTCGTTGTAGTCGGTCTAGATGTTCTTCCCACGAGTTGATCTCTACAACGATGTCATCCAGGTAGGCATAGGTGATATCAAGATCTTGATTGACGAGGTTGACAGGTCGCTGGAAAGTAGCTGGGGCATTGCAAAGTCCAAAAGGTAACCGTCCATACCTAAAAGGCCAAAAGGAGTGATAAAGGCTGAGATATCTTTAGCACGCTCAGACAGTTTGGTTTGATAGTGGCCCTTAAAGAGATCTATTTGTGGCAATAGGTGGCGTTACCTATTGCATCTAAGGTGTCGTCGATGCGAGGTAAAGGATAAGAGTCCTTGACGGTAACTGCATTTATCTTCGTATAATCGGTGCACAACCTCTCCGTAGGGTGCAGTCGCACCTCCACAGATCTCCAGTATCAGATAATGATACTGGTAATGGCTCCAAAGGGCCACCACTTAAGGGCTATTCATGCCCGTGCCATCTTTATTGGTGGCTTAATCTTCATCAATCAATTTACCTTGCCAATATGGTTTTGGAACCAGTATGCATGGTGAAGCCCAATGAGACTCACAAGGTGTAGCTAATCCATTGCTGAGGAGGTACTTTACTTCTGCGAACATGGCTTCTCTCTTCTGTAGACTGATGCTGTGGTAAAATTAACGGATGGAGATCGTATCAGAAAGCAGCTGGATATCATGTTGCACTAAATTACATTCCTGTGTAGTGTCTTGAAACAGTTTTTTTATGCATAGACAGTAATTTAATTAAAGGAACACTATTGTTAGAATGTTCTAGGTATTTGGGAAGATCTTTTAAAATCTCTCTGTTAGACTTCATAGTCTCGATGTTATTTTTACCATCGGATGGAGAGGTAGCATGGTATGTATCACTGTGTGGATACCTCTCGGTAAATGCGGATACAGATAATAACACTGGTGGTGGATTACCTTGATAACTCTTGAGCAGGTTGATGTGGCAGAGTTGTGTCTTGCGACGTCGGTCCGGAGTCTCTAGAACGTAGTTGTTGTTGTTCTTGCATTCTTTGGTGCGATAAGGTCCTGAAAATTTAATTTTAAAAGGAGAGGTTGGGATAGGAAAATAGGCTAGAACGAAGTCTCCTACATTAAACTTTCTTACCTTAGCGTTCTTGTCAAAGTGTGCTTTCATCTTATGTTGGGAGGTCAGTAAATTATTACTAGCAAACTTATGTAATTGTTTAAGTTTATGTCTCACGTTTTTAAGAAACTGAGGCACATTAAGGGACTCACTGTAGGTGGTTGACGTCAAGGAATCTTTAAAATCTTTAAGAGGACCACGACACTTACGACCGTAGAGCATCTCATGAGGAGATACTACAAGGGACTCATTAGGAAGACTTCTGGAAATACACACCAGGAGATCTAATTTGTTATCCCAATCCTTCTCAGAATCAATACAAAATTTCTTTAACAAAGACTTAATGGTTTGATGGCTATGTTCCAGAGATCCCTGTGAAGCAGGATGATATGGACTAGACAAGACTTGGGTGATGTTAAATTCTTGAAGGGTTTTCTTAAACAACTCACTGGTGAAATTAGTTCCACAGTCACTTTGTATCTCCTTTGGGAAACCATACCGAGTGAAGATCTTCAACAGATGCTTGACAACTGTAGCAGCCATAATGTTCTCAACGGGAACTGCTATTGGGAACCTGGTTGTAGGACACATTATAGTGATGATGTACATGTTGCCTGCGTGGGTTTTTGGTAAGGGCCAAACGCAGTCGATTACTAACCTAGTAAAAGGTTCAGAAGGCACAGAAATAGGAATAAATGGTGCTTTGGGAATACCTACATTGGGTTTTCCTGCCATTTGGCAGGTATAACAATTGGTAACATAGATCTTGACATCTCGCGCCATGCCTGGCCAAAAATAGTCTTGAAAAAGGGCATTATAAGTTTTATCGATCCCATAATGAGACATTGGGCCATGAGCTAAAGATGTGATATTTTTTCTTAATGATGTTCTAACCACTAGTTGATTCACGTCAGCCCAATCATCCTCCGCCTTAAGCTTACTGGGTCTGTATCTACGATACTATAATTGGTTAGTGTCTATATAAAATCCTGGAATGGCATCGGTCTTAATTTGTGCTTGATAGAAAAGAGGAGCTAGTGACAAATCTGCTTGTTGTAACTTACGGAACTCCAACTGGTTGAGATTAGGAGGGAGGCCTCGCACATCTTGAGGGACAGCTGCTGATACTTGATGTGGTTGAGCGGCTTGAGCACGGGTAGTCACTAGCACAGGCTGGGAGATGCCTGCTGATTCTTCTGTCACGGTTACTCCACAGTCTGGAGTTACCACAGTTACTCATGTCTGCTGGTCTCTCTTCTTCTGCTGCAAAAGTTATAGCGGGATCTTCTTCCGTGGCTGAATGACATACCTGGGGGTTGTTACAAATGATCAAATTGGTGGAATCTTGTTGATTGGCTAAGTCGTTGCCCAGGAGAAGTTGAATTCCTGGCATTGGGAAAGGTTTCTTCCGAATAGCAACTTGGAAATTTCCACGAATGAATGGACACTCCAGGTAGACTGAGGCGAGCAGGTATGGTGCAGTTGTAGTGAGGCCAGTGATCAGGACAGTTTCTCCAGTGTAGGTGACTTGAGGTGCAGCAGCTTTTAGTAGAATAGACTGCAACGAAGCTGTGTCCCTCAAGATGCGTATTGTGCTCTTACCCTCGAAATCTTCACCATTGGCTGACACAGTTCCTGGATACACATGTCTATCAAATAAAGCAAGATCACAAACAGGAACATTTACATGTAGTACAGGCTTGGTAGGCTTAGGTGAATCTGTACTAGTGGTTTTACATTTAAGATTTGGACACTGGTCAATAAGATGTCCATATGTTCTACAGTAACGACAGTAAAGTGCATAGTTAGTGTCTTTACGACTTACTTTAGGTGAAGCTTGGCTGGACCAAGATGGTTTACTGTAACCTGAGTCATAAGATTTATGAATTAAACTGTAAGTATCAGCTAACTGTGCACATTTACTGAGGTTCGTCTCTCCCTTATCTGCAAGATATAGGCGTATGGGGTTTGGGACTGTGCGGGTAAACTCTTCCATCAGTATTATATTGATAAGTTCTTGAAATGTGGTCACCTGAGCTGATTCTAACCATTTTAAAAAATACCTGGTTTTGGTCTGCACATACTGCACGTAGGTCTGAGCTTGAGTTTTTATATAGTCCCTGAAGCGTCGTCGGTAGCTCTCAGTGGAGAGTAGAAAGGCATCAAGGAATGCTTGCTTGAGTACATCGTAGTCAGTCTCGTTGGCAAGAGTACTGAGGGTTAAGGCAGCTCTTCCAGTAAGATGTGACCTGAGAAGTATAGACCATTGATTCCTAGGCCATTGTAACTGGGTGACCAAGGCCTCGAATGACACAAAAAATGATTCTACTTCTGTCTCTACAAAAGGCGGCATCATTTTAATACAATATGTAGGCTTAAAACATACCGGTAAGTTGGCTGCTGCTTCACGGCGCTGAGAGAAGTGGGGACTTTCAAGTTCTAACTCCAGGAGCCGGAACTCGAGCCCGGTGTCTGATCTACCTTGTTCCAAGCGTAATGTGATGCCAACTCCATCCTCCTCTCGTTGTCTCTTGAGTTGATGCTCTTGAGCTAGGATTTGTAGTAGTTCTACTTCTCTTCGACGTTGCAGTTCAGCTTCTTGTTCTTGACGTTGTCGTTGCAGTTCTGTTTCTTGTTGCTGGATCCGGAGTCGTTCTTGTTCACGTGCACGTTCTAATTCATCTTTTTGTTCGTAGAGCTGGAATTGTTCTTGTTCACGAGCACGTTATATTTCAGTTTCTTGTTGTTGTAGCTGGCGTTGTTCTCGTTCACGTTCACGGGCTAATTTAGCCTCTTGTCGTCTCATCTCCCGTTTGCATTCATCGGCAGCAGCTTCTAGTCGTACTAACTAGCTTTTCAGTTTCATGTGTGTTAGAGTGGTTTTATCAGCAACTCTATGTTGGTCCTGCTGCTCTGGAGTAATACGATCATTGTCTGCAAGATGGTCAATATCAGGATATGAAGCTCAGCTTTGGTGAGTTGACCAGACCACACACTAGAAGGTGAAGGGACGACGACGTTTCGGTCCGTCCTATACCATTCTCAAGTCGATTGAGAATGGTCCAGCTTTGGTGACCCTAAGGGAAGGAATGATGTGGTATTCAGTAGTAAGGGTGATTAATTCTGCTCTAGTAGCACGAATTAATTTTTGGAGCTCCTCCTCCGGGATAGCACGAAATGCAGCTAACCTAAACATATTGAATATTATATAAAAGCAAAATATCAATGGAAGAAAAATGCAAGTACCCTGCAGGCGAACCAATAAGTGAGGATATGGATGTGTTGTAAGTGATGTGGCAATATGCACGAGAATGGTTGTTATATAACTGGCAACACTGTACGTAAGTAACTATCCTGTAAGGCAACAATAAATTTACAAGATAAATAAATACACTATGTATTAATCTGAAATAAAACTAGGTCTTTGACTTTAGTAAGGACTTGGAGAAACAATATAAATGAATGTTTAGAGGTAGTAAAATATAAGCAGGATGTAGGGATGCCTGTACTCTACTGACGATAAGGGCAAGAGTTGTCCTACTGGAATCTAGATAATTAACTGCAGAGTTACTGTTCCTTGTGCTCTGTAAAAGAATAATAAACTCCCTACCTGAGCAGTTAATCAAGAACTTTGAACGAAGGCTTAGGGGTGCTGGGAGTGTCACCACTGTGACCAGAACGGCTATACACGTCCCGAATGTATAACACAGTTCTGGATGCGAAAGGATCTCTAGTCCAATACTTCCTCCAAAGTTCGTAATACAAAGTGGAACATAATAGTTCGAAGACAAATCAAAGTACCTGATAAGTACCCGAGGAAGTGATCTGCCCGAGTGAGTCCTCTCTGTTGGGACAAAATCAATGTTAAGAAAAAGATATAGCAATAGCTTGGAAGACTAACCATTACGATCACGAATTTGTGCATAAAACATCACGTAATTAAAGTCAGTCTAATAAACAGATCACAAATTGCTACACCTTTAAGTGAAAATAGTGAAGAAAAAATGTTGAACCCACTTTTATTATGCTCTTGCTTTATTTCTACTAAATATAGAAATATATTTGTTATATATTTCTGCATTTTGTATATATACCATCAAACACAAAAACGACTTTTGTGCAACATTTAAGGATGCCACAAGGTCTTACATTTTGTTTTGCCACATTGTGCAGTAAGTTGT
This sequence comes from Procambarus clarkii, assembly GCF_040958095.1. Lineage (NCBI taxonomy): Eukaryota > Metazoa > Arthropoda > Malacostraca > Decapoda > Cambaridae > Procambarus > Procambarus clarkii. Next base: position 27,430,432 of record NC_091200.1, read on the forward strand.
GGCAACCTATTTACGACTACACACAATAACTTAGCTATTACATAAAAACAAATGTTGTCACTGCTTTCAAACACATTCCAGTTGACAACCTAAAATTGTTTGCTGGGGGTAGAAGCTGCTGCTAGCACAACCCATCCACTTAAAAATTACGTCGTTTTTCACTCGTATGCGCACTAAAGCTAAAAATTGTCGTACTAGTAAAGGAAAGTGGCTTGCGAAAGTGACGTACTATCCCGTTTTTTGCTTTGGGTACTCTGGCTTATTCTGTTAGTTTAGGAGAGGACACAATAAATAAATGGGTTTCATGACGTTTTGAAACCTTAGGAGAATTTGCTACTCTCCTAACCAACCAGTGGACCCAAAACTTGGTGTCCATTTCGTTTGGAAAATGAAATTCCATTTTTCAGTACGGCAATTTTTGCCCATAATGCATTTGAGCGAAAAGGTACGGTCTTTGTAGGAGAACAGTTTGACGTCCCAAATGCCCCTATCCGCTCTAAAGTGGGATGTGATATCTTTTTACGCCACCACAGGCAAGACTGTTCAAGAGGTTTCAAATGTCTCCCTCGTCCCATTGTGTTAATAGTTAGTAGTGGAGTCCCAGGTGTCTCCCCCCCCCCCCACTCCCCCAAACAGAGAACTCATGCAGAGGAGGCGTTTTTATGATATTTATATAAAGTGATTTTGAATAATATGATAAACTGTCGATCAATTCATGTATGAATTTAGCTTTACGAATCGATACTTCTGGGTTTACCACATTACCATTGAGTCCTCTGTTATTTATTAATGTTTAAGAATGATTGAGATTGCAGCTGATGGAATGATCACAGATCCCAGACATCTTCAAACACAATAATTACAAGGGTAAACCCTTCACCCTCAGGTCAACCTCATTTCTGAGTCAGGCTTCTTCAGACATTCTTCAAACCAGTGAAGAGCAAGGGTGCCATAGACACAATCAGAGAACACTGTATAAACATCAGAGGGCCACGGATGTTCAACACCCTCCCAGCGAGCATAAGAAATATTGCCGAAACAACCGTGGACATCTTCAAGAGGAAACTAGATTGTTTCCTCCAAGGAGTACCGGACCAACTGGGCTGTGGTGGGTATGTGGGCCTGCGGGCCGCTCCAAGAAACAGCCTAGTGGACCAAACTCTCACAAGTCAAGCCTGGCCTCGGGCCAGGCTTGGGGAGTAGAAGAACTCCCAGAACCCCATCAACCATGTACCATGTAACCATGACATTGCTTATCCAAGCGTGAGTGTTGAGTTCCCCTCACCGCTAAACCTGCAGGTTACCCATTCTGTCTAATGGTTCCCTTTATCGTCACATGTGGATCCTCATTAAAGATTATATTCAAGCAAATTAGTCGCCTTACCGTCATAAGTTACTTTCACTGAAACGTAAAAATGAAGGGTGAGCATGATAGAAGAACACATAACATGTTAAGGCTGAACATGATGAAGAACACATAGCATGTTAAGACTGAACATGATCAAGAACACTTTGTGGGAACCGACTTGTGAGATTTATATTTAATTTATATGAATTTATATTTACATTAATTTATATATTTCGATAGCAAATTGTATGATGTTAAGTGGACTGTATTTCTGCAATATTTCTCACAAATCGATCCTTACATATTTGGGGGGGGGGGTTTATATTAAATTTATATATATGCAGCCAATCAAACTACAGTATTAAACTACATATATTAGTATATAAAATTGGGGTGCCCTATCTTATTGTACAGCAGGTTTAGTCCACCAGGTATAACTAGGATGTAGACACCAAATTATCCTCGTGAGAGGTTAGCTTCCATCACCCAAGTAACTGATGTACCAAGATTAATTCTTGCTTCCTCTTCTTGTTCCTGTCAAAGGGCACTAGCTGTAAAGCCGGAATCCTAATATATGACAGCAATATCAGAGAAAATACTGTATATTATATAAGATAAGGGCCAAGGCTTAATTACCTGTATTTAGAGGCTCTTTCTCATGCTAACCGGTTCTCCCTATATCTACCTAACATTAACCGGCCCGAAATGATTAGATAAACGGGTTTCGGTAAGACACTTCCCTTGTATATGTTGACAGCGTGTTGATGATGGAAGAACACTAATTTGATCTCCATAACACTTGGTCCAAAAGAATTTATAGGTAGTGAATTTGCTGCACAGCGCCTCTCGTCTTAACAATAGCTGACCTCACCACTACTCACGCTCCTGGCTCACTTTGTCCAGATGTCAAAAGCGATAGAAGGATCACATTTACTTTATTTTGATATTGATAATTAATTTAATAAGTTAATTCATGTGTGATTTTTTAGTATGAAATAAGTCCAAAGACTACTGTATTTAAAAATAATTCCCAACAGAATAGTGATGAATTTATAGTACTATGTGGCAATGATATCCCATTTTCTATTGACAGGAAATTCCACTACATGCTACATTTTCTATGGGTTAACTTGTGTATACAACGGCAGCAGCAATATTATCTGCCTATTGTATGTAATATTATTAAATGGTGTCGGGTTTTCCGACACACTTAATATGTTAAAGGCTGAAGATGATAAAGAATGCATAGCATGTTAAGGCTGAAGATGATGAAGAATGCATAACATGTTAAGGCTGAAGATGATGAAGAATGCATAACATGTTAAGACTGAACTTGATGAAGAACACAACATGTTAAGGCTGAAGATGATGAGGAATGCATAACATGTTAAGGCTGAAGATGATGAGGAATGCATAACATGTTAAGACTGAACATGATGAAGAACACAACATGTTAAGGCTGAACATGATGAAGAACACAACATGTTAAGGCTGAAGATGATGAAGAACACATAACATGTTAAGACTGAAGATGATGAAGAACACATAACATGTTAAGGCTGAAGATGATAAAGAACACATAACATGTTAAGGCTGAAAATGATGAAGAATGCATAACATGTTAAGGCTGAAGATGATAAAGAACGCATAACATGTTAAGGCTGAAGATAATGAAGAACACATAATATGTTAAGGCTGAAGATGATGAAGAACACATAACATGTTAAGGCTGAACATGGTAAAGAACACATAACATGTTAAGGCTGAAGATGATAAAGAACGCATAACATGTTAAGGCTGAAGATGATGAAGAACGCATAACATGTTAAGGCTAAAGATGATGAATAACGCATAACATGTTAAGACTGAACATGATGAACATATAACATGTTAAGACTGATGATGATGAAGAACACATAACATGTTAAGGCTGAAGATGATAAAGAACACATAACATGTTAAGGCTGAAAATGATGAAGAATGCATAACATGTTAAGGCTGAAGATGATAAAGAACGCATAACATGTTAAGGCTGAAGATAATGAAGAACACATAATATGTTAAGGCTGAAGATGATGAAGAACACATAACATGTTAAGGCTGAACATGGTAAAGAACACATAACATGTTAAGGCTGAAGATGATAAAGAACGCATAACATGTTAAGGCTGAAGATGATGAAGAACGCATAACATGTTAAGGCTAAAGATGATGAATAACGCATAACATGTTAAGACTGAACATGATGAAGAACACATAACATGTTAAGACTGAACATGATGAAAAACACATAACATGTTAAGGCTCAACATGATGAAGAACACATAACATTTTAAGGCTGAACATGATGAAGAACACTTAACATTTTAAGGCTGAACATGATAGTAAACTACTTAAAAATCCTAACTAATGCTTTCTTATCTTAAATCACGAGTCGTTACTCTGATTCATACTAGATAAGTTTAGATTCTGAAAATACATAGGTAAATATTGTTTTGGAAACATGAGTTATTGAAGTGATTACCAGTCAACATAATAGACGTTGGATTGCAGGATTGTTGCAAGCGAAGGGTAGACATAAATATACTGTCACGTGAATCTCCTGCATAGCAATGGAACTGTTTTTTCCCTTCACCTTCAATGCCTCTGCACTGGAAGTCTACATCTACACCAGCCCAGATGAGTCAACAGTCCTGCCACCTCTCCATACCCTGCAGGGCCTGGCACGGCCTGGCACGGCCTGGTACGACTCAAGAGACAAGCCCGGCGCGTCTGCTAACCGGTAGTTTGCCTCCACAAACAAGCAGTTAGCCGCCTTCAACTGACAGTGGTGCAGCTCAATACAAAGGCACCGCCAGCCACAATGAGCAGTTTGCTAGTTGACCAGATGTCCACCTTGCGTTGACACTGGATGAGTCATCACCGCCGGACTATATAAAGGGCGCTGCCTCCTTGGAGAGGCAGTTTATGTTTACGGGCTCACCATAGCCTGTGCTACATGGACACTTCGTCCTGAGTAGGTAAATCTTTAACAACAGCAACAACCTTGGAGAGCCAATCTCTCCCTTAGTGCTCTAGGATCACGTTCGTGTCTCTCACCCGTCGTCCGCCTCCAGCCAATGTCGTGTGACTGATGCCATGGTGGTATGGTAGGTGTTTTCAGTACACCAGTATATCTTTATGCTTTTATTCATTGCTTATAGTTTATTTTTGTATTAATGTCATATTAACTTGTTCACCTTTTCATTACAGGATAGCCAAGTATTTTCAGGGGCATTTATGTTCATTAATATTTCAGTAATTTTCTTAATTTTTTATTTGATGATTTTCATTTGTTTCCATCTGCGACTTACACACTGCAAGGCCAATAGCAGCAGTTTTTTTATTTGTGTGAGGGAGAGCAATACCAACTTGGTTCAGTATAGCTGCGATACCACAACCCGTCACATAAATTTGGGGGCCTGTCCTAGGAGCTGTCACAGGAGCTGTTCCTAGTTACCCTTGCTTAATGTTGTGTTTATTTATACTTGGCTTTTGTACATTGCATTTTTTCAGAATTCATTTTGAGATTTACATACTGCTAACTGAACACGTCTAATTTAATGGAGAATCCATAGTTTTGGTTATTGGTGGTTGATAGCTGTGGTGGTTGGTGGTGGTGCATGTTGATAGTTGTGGTGGTTGCTGGTGGTGGTGCTGAGTGTTGATGCTTGTAGTGGTTGGTGGTGGTGAAGATGGCTGTTAATAGTTTTGGTTGTTGGTGGATGTGGTTGTTGATAGTTATGGTGGTTGTTAATGATACCTGTGTTGGTTGGTGGTGGTGATGGTTGTTGATGTTTGTGGTGGTGGTGGTTGTTGATAGTTATGGTGGTTGGTGGTGGTGGTTGTTGATAGTTGTGGTGGTTGGTGGTCGTGATTGTTGTTGTTGGTAGTTGTGGTGGTTGGTTGTTGGTGGTAGCCGTTGATAGTTATGGCAGTATGGTGTGGGTGTGACAGTATAGTGTGGCAGTATGATTTGGGATGTGGCGGTATGGTGTGTGTGTGGTGTGGGTGTAGTGGTATGGTGTGGGTGTGAGTGTGGCTGTGTGGTATTATGGTGTGGGTATGGTGTGATGGTATGGTGCAGGTGTGGTGTGGGTGTGGTGCAGGTGTGGTGTGGGTGAAGTGGTGTGCTGTGGGTGTAGTGGTATGGTGTGGGTGTGGTGTGAGTGTAGCAGTGTGGAATTATGGTGTATGGTGTGGTGCAGGTGTGGGGGGGGGGGTATGGTGTGGGAGTATGGTGTGGGGATGGGGGTGTAACTGGGGGTGGGGGAAATAGCTCTATCAAGTCCATTATTCCACCCCTCAGTTAACTAACGAGGCCGGGGGAAACAGCTCTCTCTAGTCCGTTATCCCGTCCCTAGTTAGCTAACTATTCTAGAGCACCTCCAGAGTTCCTAAGGCAACCTCTCTCGTTCAACACCTTGTGACCTAGGTATTTGACTACCTAGGTGCTAAGATTACAAGGCGCCGTAACTGGATCCGCTACCCGAAACTCTAGAGAGAACTCTAGAATACATTTCACTGCCACAAACGTATAAGAGAAAACGAAAGGAAAGAAATGAATAGTGAAGTAATTAGTGAGGGTTTGGGGTGAGAGCCAGGGAGGTGGGAGGAGCGAGGAGGGTCATTAGTTGAAAGTGAGAGTTTAGAGAGGGGTGGAGGGAGAAGTGTAGATAGGTAGAAGTAGAAGAGTAGATAGTAGAAGTAGAAGAGTAGACAGTAGAAGACGAAATGCTGCCACCATCCATTCATGATCATTACATACAAGACAAGGAATGGAACTTGTCTGTATCACAAAATTCTCAAAAGATGTTATCAAGGTCATTATTAGTATGTCCCATCTTTCATGTACTCAGTAAAATCAGGGAACCAATAATCCCAGAGGCTTTCTCACCTCAACTCAACTCTAGGGGACACAAAGGCAATTTAAATAATAAATTCAATTATATTTCACATACTAAGTATCATAATTTAAGCAATGTTCAAGATCTATATATGTAAAGTGAGTCATCCTCCAAGAATCTGAGAACACTACAACTGACTGCCCCTGATCATCACAACACTTGTAAAACACGACCAAGTCACCTTAATGTTCAACTCACCAAGTGCCTGCCTATAGCTGGATAGAGAGGGGGGGGGGGAGTCTGCAGCTGTCAGGCAGCTTCACCCCCGTCCGACCGACAGCCTGTCTCGGCTGTTGTCGTCCTGCTCTGCTGCCTGGTCTTCTGTCTTCTCTTGTTAATGCTCACGAATCGATAGTTCTCCGAGTATATATTGGGGATCTAGTAGCTAACTCCGCCCACAAGTAGATAGCCTCCGGCTCTCTACCAAGCCACTCCTTAAACGTTGGCATGTTTGAAGGCTACCAGGCTCCAATTATAAGATTAGTAGAAGTAAGGTGAAATTCGCATGATCTGACTTCAGGTCACTTGGGGTCATTAACTCTTAGAGGTGTGACTTTCCGGTGGACAAACTGGCTCCTTCTCAAATTCTTGTTTCTGACTCATATACTATATATATTTTAAATAAACTAAACCAAACACTTAACAGTGTTACATCTCCCCTTCTCCCCGAAATAAAGTTTTTGCAACACTGCTAAAGCAAGCTAGCTGTGTGCAACAACTTTATTAACGAAATAAAAAAAAATACATCCTAGCTAAACAAATATACATCATCCTACTCTAAAAATAAAATATGTAGACAGACGTCCATTGTCTCTGGCTGGGCGACGTCACTGCTTGGTCTTGTAGATAATCCTGTACCACATTTCTTCAACACAACTGCCTCCGTCGCTTCTCCGTCGTTAACGCACAACAACCCTTGGCCAACCAGGAAGCTGTTACTACTTGAACTGCGCACAGGACCGTGAAATTCGGTTGTCCCAGCTGATCTGTAATTGGCCCTACGTCAGTCACCATGAAAGACGTATATTGGGGTTCTTCACAACTATGGGGACTACAAGTTTCGAGACCTCGTATAGTTGTCACAGTAGAAATCCCATCCTACTCTTCTCCTCCCTGTTGCTCCAGCACGCCTCCTTCAAAGAGCAACTTCTGACAGCCACATCAAGTCCGCACGACACAGGAAGAATCACTCAACAGAGCAACATGCTTGTAGGAGGGGCGGCCAGTTAAGGCAAACGATCCTGTCTTGCAATTACGCTCCATGCAATGATGCTGACACCAGCAAGGGACACTAGGCATCGTGTCTCACTCAGCTTGGTCTTATCTTCTTCTTCTTTCTTCTCTCTTCTTTCTTCTCTCTTACTCCTCCCATGGGTCTTTGACAAGCGACCTGGGGTCCATTGGGGTCCGTCCGTCCTGGGGTCCATCCTGGGTAGACCAATGTTGGTGGGACAGACTGGAGTCATTATTGTTCCTCTTCCATCTTTACTGGGTCGTCTGTGGTCGTCTGCAGAACGACCTGGGGTCCACTGAGGGTCCGTCCGTCTTGGGGTCCACTGGGGTCCGTCCGTCTTGGGGTCCACTGGGGTCCGTCCGTCCTGGGGTCCACTGGGTAGACCAATGCTGACCGACCGAGAGGGCTGCATCTTGGGGTCCCCGGGGTGGTGGTGGTGGAACCATGACCTCCAGGCAGGGGCTGGTCGTCGTGGTGGTGAGGAACGCCCCTGAGTGTGGTACACAGCAGCCGTCTCCCTCTTCTGTATGTGCATCTCTCCTCTCTTCTGGCTCCCACCTGTGAATGAACAGAAAGGCAACAATACCCGTGTTCCCAAAATGTTGTGTGACCCTGTAGTTTGTATAGGGTTCACACAGTCCGATTATAACGCTCTCCTCCTGGCAACGACTACACTCAAATTTTATTAATCCAATTAACTCTGAATGATACTGACTTGGTGGAACATAACACAGTACAAGAGTAAAGAAGTAAAACAGTAAAGTTAGAGAAGAGAGAATAAGGTCGTCACTACTTTTAACTTGTCACTAAACGAATCTCCACAAAAATTATCAAAACTAATAGACAAAACCCTAGCCTAACTTAACTGTACCGTTCTTAATCTTAAGTACTTAATTAACTGTTACTCCCACCCTTAACCTACAGCCACCTATGTGACCCAGAGTGTTTCCCTAGCTTCTCCGCCGGTCAACAACTCAAAATTTTTGCCACCCCTGTGACCAGACTATCTAACGTCGAGCGTCCCCAACGTGAAGTCTACTGACATATTAAGCCTCCCCCTAGTATGCTGTACAAGACCAGTACACCTCGGGTTATTGCGTTCAAATGAAGTAAAACAGTCGATCGCAATAATCTGAGCAGAACCACCACTTAATACTACTTAAGGACTACCCCTGCCACTCCCCAACTGACCTGGCAACCAGCGGAGGCTGGGTGTCCCCCTGGGACATGCGGGGTCACCTGTCACTCAGCTGACCTCCACTACCAACAACCGCTAAGTTCCCAAATCGCCAAATCTTATCACTAACACAAATCACTACACACGCAAGTTCTGGTGAACATTTCCTGAACTTCACAAAACTCAAAATCACTAAAACACAACACCAGAGAATCACTATCTCCTAACCTGAAAAAAACTCGCAAAATCGCAAATATTAAACACCTGTCAAGATCTCCCTGATAGCGCCTGAGTGGCAGAAGGACACGTGGGACTGAACAATGTTAATTGAACACTACCATAAACATTGTTCAACACCGCTGCCAACAATGTAACGGGGGGTGGGGGAAATAGCTCTATCTAGTCCATTATTCCACCCCTCAGTTAACTAACGAGGCTGGGGGAAACAGCTCTCTCTAGTCCGTTATCCCGTCCCTAGTTAGCTAACTATTCTAGAGCACCTCCAGAGTTCCTAAGGCAACCTCTCTCGTTCAACACCTTGTAACCTAGGTATTTGACTACCTAGGTGCTAAGATTACAAGGCGCCGTAACTGGATCCGCTACCCGAAACTCTAGAGAGAACTCTAGAATACATTTCACTGCCACAAACGTATAAGAGAAAACGAAAGGAAAGAAATGAATAGTGAAGTAATTAGTGAGGGTTTGGGGTGAGAGGCAGGGAGGTGGGAGGAGCGAGGAGGGTCATTAGTTGAAAGTGAGAGTTTAGAGAGGGGTGGAGGGAGAAGTGTAGATAGGTAGAAGTAGAAGAGTAGATAGTAGAAGTAGAAGAGTAGATAGTAGAAGACGAAATGCTGCCACCATCCATTCATGATCATTATATACAAGACAAGGAATGGAATTTGTCTGTATCACAAAATTCTCAAAAGATGTTATCAAGGCCATTATTAGTATGTCCCATCTTTCATGTACTCAGTAAAATCAGGGAACCAATAATCCCAGAGGCTTTCTCACCTCAACTCAACTCTAGGGGACACAAAGGTAATTTAAATAATAAATTCAATTATATTTCACATACTAAGTATCATAATTTAAGCAATGTTCAAGATCTATATTTGTAAAGTGAGTCATCCTCCAAGAATCTGAGAACACTACAACTGACTGCCCCTGATCATCACACAACACTTATAAAACACGACAAAGTCACCTTAATGTTCAACTCACCAAGTGCCTGCCTATAGCTGGATAGAGAAGGGGGGGGAGTCTGCAGCTGTCAGGCAGCTTCACCCCCGTCCGACCGATAGCCTGTTTCGGCTGTTGTCGTCCTGCTCTGCTGCCTGGTCTTCTGTCTTTTCTTGTTAATGCTCTCGAATCGATAGTTCTCCGAGTATATATTGGGGATCTAGTAGCTAACTCCGCCCACAAGTAGATAGCCTCCGGCTCTCTACCAAGCCACTCCTTAAACGTCGGCATGTTTGAAGGCTACCAGGCTCCAATTATAAGATTAGTAGAAGTAAGGTGAAATTCGCATGATCTGACCTCAGGTCACTTGGGGTCATTAACTCTTAAAGGTGTGACTTTCCAGTGGACAAACTGGCGCCTTCTCAAATTCTTGTCTCTGACTCATATACTATATATATTTTAAATAAACTAAACCAAACACTTTACAGTGTTACAGGGGGTGGCGATACGGTGTGGGTGCGGCGGTATGGTATGTACATGTAATTGATTTAGGAATAATGATATCTGATGACCTAACATTTAGGGAGCATAACCAAACAAATATTGCATCAGCCAGAAAAATGATAGGATGGTTTACGAGAACTTTAAAATACAGGGATCCCATCACAATGGTTGTGCTCCTCAGATCACTTGTGCTGTCCCGTCTTGAGTACTGCTCAGTACTCACTTCCCTCTTCAGCGTATGAGGGACTGCTGAAATAGAGTGAGTACAGAGAACATATATGGCGTACACTGACGCAATAAACCACCTAAATTATTGGGAATGTTGTTGGAAATTTCCGACCCCCCAAATTACTAACCCCTGATATAATAAACTAAATTCGTTATGTCGGAAAACTAACCATACTAACTGTATTAATTTTCCAGTGAGGAAAGATCTAGAAGATCCCTGGAAAGCATGGAGGAGCATTGTGTCAGCCAACATTGGCGGCATAACTATTATTTCTCCCAAATTCTAAATTCTTCCAGTCTACAATTTAATTATACTTTAAAAGTATTATATTAGACTGGATTCATTGAAAGCTTAGATAGAACTAAGCAACTTTCTCCTCGAGGCTAAATATGCCTTACGTGACTGTAAAGGGAGCCAGCCTTTAACCTCACTTACTGGTTAAATGCTGGTCGTTATTAAGCCAATATATACAGAAACCACAATTCTGCTGTGTAACCTTCAGTACAATTCCTAGAGATCTAAACGTTTGACCATTTAGATATCACGAACTCAAGGACACTGTACCCTCTGTGTTATACTGCAAAACTATGAAACGCCGCCACCACCTGCTATCAGAGTACATCCCTCAATTGACGGGAAGCAGGGTACCGATGGTTAAGCTTTATGTTAAGTGTGGTAATTAAAACAAAGTATAAAGAGATTATCTTAGTTATTAAATAAATGCTTGTAGGCTTGCAGAGAGCCCTAGTTTTAAGCATGGGGTTATAAGCTGTCACGTGGGGGTGGGCGGTCCGGGGCTCTGCTAACACTCGGCTGCTAGGGGCTCAAAGGGCCCAAATACTCAGCCCCTCCGACTCCCTGGATTCACCGGAGTCTCCTTGGTCACACAAGATAGGACCAACAATGCCCACCTCCGCAGGTCTTTGCTTCCACCACAAAGGGGTGCCACTGATTCACCCTGGAAGCCCTTCAGTCAACCACGGGGAAACTGCTGTTAACAGTTCCGGCCTAGACCCGTGGGGGAGTGAAGGAAGACTCAGGCTTACCTATAACCATAACCTCCCTGAGTCTTGCCTGCCAGACAAAAAAAAGGTTGCAGGAACTCCTTTCCCGCCTGTCTTCTCTATCTTCCTCTTAGCAAGGTCGCCAGCTGGGTTATTATATCTGCACCCCAGCAATGCAGTTCAGTGGGTGTATCATATATCGTTTGTAGCCAGAAATGTATGCTCATAGAGAAATATCACAAATGGAGGCACACTCAAACACAGTAATAAAATGTGTGGATTTACTGACGCAAATTACATGAACACACACACACAATCACAAGTAATACATGAATATGGAATATGGATGATGAGTCTGGAGATCGTCAGCCTCTTCTTCCACGACCTCCAACTCTCCTTCAACTGGGCAGGAAGACAGGAGTCTCACACTCTCACAGGAGGGCCTCTTCACCACGTCGGCACCTCTTCTTCACTGTCCTGTCATCCGTACACACTGTCCTCTCTGACAGTCCTGGACACAAGCTGCCTTGCAGCCTATTCTACTATTAAAGTAATAAAGTCTTGCTGCCACATACACAAGTAAATATTGTGGCCTAACTAGCCTACTCATACAAGGGGTAATGGGAGGGAAAATGATCTACCTTACACTCCTGGCTCACGACGCCTGTCCCTCGATGGTGTGAGGTTCCCACGCTTCCTTGGGTCGATCCTCGACGATCCAGGGCGTTCCACAGGTCCTCAGGTGTCGTGAAGCCTTCGCGTCGTCGCCGTTCCAATCCCTGAGATTCAGCTGCCCCAATCCTGGTTCATCGATGGGCGCTGAGCTAATCACTATTTTTCCCCACACTCGCCTCTCCCACAGGGCGTCGCTCCTTGTCCTAGGCACGGTGTCGTCCTTCCAAGATTCTCAGTGGATGTGACCCCAGTCACAGCTAGCTTGCTCGCCCACCTTCCAGACCTCAACGTCCAGCCAGCGGCGCCGCCCAGCGTCGTCGCCGACTATTTTCCAAGTTTGGGCACTTCTCTGCTCACTGAACTTGGTTCCTCTTTTGCTTCCCAGAAGCGCAAGGTCTCCAATAACTGGGATGACTGCGACAGCCAGCTCAATCCACTGAACAAGGCTTGCAGAGCCTCCAATCCCTGAGAGCCGACCGAGGCGCGTCCTGTCGCTTCCACGGTCAGTACAACTCTGACGTTGGCGCCGCCCGGGGCACTCGGTGACGTCATGGCGGGCCCTGATTTGTCGCCCGCGACCTACGTCGGCCAATCCGCGATCGGCATAGTGTCCCTTCCACAAGGTCATATCTGCCTTAGGGGATACTGTTTCATTTTATAACAGGGCGCCAATTTTCCTTATTTACAACTTATAATATAACCTCCTTCCATTAAATGGCAGTCGGTCTGGTCGCCACATATATCATTAGACTCCCTGAACCTCAGAGAATCAGTAGGGAGAGCTGATATGACTCTTTAAGCCGGCAAACGAAAGAAATAGGAGAGGGCACCGTAACAAAGCCCAGTACCAATGTAAAATAACCGTGGGGGGGGAGGAATTAATTGCACTAAACACCATAATCTTCTATACAAAATTTATTGAAAATCAAAGGTTATCAAAAAAAATTAATAAAACCCTATTGGAACACTTACTAACAATATTACACTAACGGAGGCAATTGGTAATTTAACTACTATAATTAATGTGGATTCCTACACTATAATAAACTCAGAAACACAAACATTTACCTTAAATATCACAGACAGACCAGTTGTTAAGTCTTGCCATCTGGAGGATGAGAGGTGTTTACCCAACCCATGCTCTTAAAAATAACGTCACTTTTGGCTCCTATGCGCTCTATGGCCAAATCTGGACGTAATTTGAAATGAATGAAATCGACTCACAAAAGTCCAAACTCCCAGGATGTCGCAAACCACACTAACTCTTCCTCTCCACACTGACCTCTCACAGGCTGACCTAGGCTAGGGGCCAGGTTACTCTCTGAAAATGATTAATGCTAAAATCCTGCATTTGTCATTTAAGGTGACTCTATTATCCCAAAACACTTGGGAACAATCTAAATACTCGAGCCAGGCTAATTACAATATTCAGTAGCACTTGTATTTCTCTAATTTACATGATTTAACAAACAAGAAGGGTATATACCTATTTTCCAGTGACGAAATATGTTTTACCTATTTCAGATCTTACTGAAGTCATATGCTTCTTTGCTAACATACAAGACTTATTCATTAATCTCAATTGACGTTAATTTTAACATAAGAACTTAACCATGATTCATAATTCCTCTTAATTCTGTAATATCTTTCATAATTCTCCTAGTTTGATGACTCGTCATGGGGGGCGAGTGGCGCTACCGTCTACACATGAGACTAATCCCTTGGGATGACCCAGGCATACTAGTCAGGTCACTTACTGCCAACTCTCTCTCAATATTCTTATAACATTCATATCCTCCCTTCTAGTGACTAAAACATTTCATGTTAGATCTTATGGACTTTCTATATTAACAGTCCTACTGTTACAACCCCCTCGCTCAAGTATTTAAGAAACTGTGTATTAAACTATTTAGCATGCAGTTTCTTATCCCAAATCCCCTACTCTATAATTACCAATCTGAACCAAAGCCTCCAAAAGTAACAAAAACAATCATATCTAATCATCAGTGACAACCAGCAGGTTGTATAACAATAATCCTTAACATACAATTAAAAAATCCAGGGACATGAATTTCGACTATGCTCTTGACAGCCCAGTAACCTTCCCAATTTCTGAGAATAAAAACATCCTATCCCTGAACTGATAAAACTAAATGTAATATCCCTAATTCTTCAACCAAGAGCGTGCTCCATCTAAAACACGAATTTAAACAAAGACTGAAATCTCAGTCTTTCAGGAGAGGAACACTGAACTCTTCAAAGTTCATCCAGGTGTTCCACTCGCCCAATTAATCAAATATTTAAGGTCCACATGACCTTCTCTAAGATTAAACAATCAAACACAATATAAATTATTAATGAACACTACGTCTACTATCAGTACTTAGCTGAAATTACAGCAAAAATTATACACACTAAGAGTGTCAATTGTTTATTCAGTTCGTCCCTCTTACTCTTAAAGCACAGAACACGACATGACAAAAATTTTCTAGTATCTTCTGTTCTAGGCGCCCTGCAATAGATTTTCAATAGACAGTGATATTTAACAAAAATTTTCATATTTCCTTCCTCCAGAATTTTTAATGACATATTTGCTTGGTTTCAACATTTTTTAAGGTTTGCTTGGTTTCAACATTTCAACATTCTCAACATTGAGACGACTATACTCTGTAGGGAGCCCGTGTCGGTCCGCCTCGTTCCGCTTGCGTTACAATAGACGACGTAACCATGGAGCCATAGACGAGAATAATTAGTAAAGCTACATGCTGGCTCTCTTCGATTTTCCTACATTTACTTCCGGTCCGCTTTCAATCATGACGACACAGCTGGTGAGTAGTGATGACGTCGAGACAACCACCCCCGATGATGTAAAACGTTGACATCTGGTGACTGCATCCTTGTAGACAGCATACTGAGCCAAAGCAGCCTCGTTAGTGACGTAGGGCGCTGGCTGGGTGACTGGTGTATTGTCACCAACCCTATGTAATCATGTGGTTAGTTACTGGGTCTGGTGGGGGAGGACTTTGTGTAACGTGCCTTCCCCCTTGATCTTCTCAGATAGGGTTCACGTGTGGCTGGGACAACTGGGCAGGTGTACAAATCAGACCTGGGAAAAGACAGACAACAACATGGCGGAAGCATGGATATAACTCTGGGTTTGTTGGAAATTGGAAACCCCAGAGCTATCTGAGCTGTCTAAAGTCTGCTATCCGAGTTAAGTACAGTTAAGAAATCTACATCATTATTGCCTCAACAGGAAAATCTAATGAATTCTAAATTATACTAACTAAGGAAGTTACTTTAACTTTTATTATACAGTGCGAGATCTTGTTACCATGGGGTGACGAGAGTGCACTTGGCTACTAATGAGAGATGACAGAGGGTCATTCTCCCCATCTGACTCATAACTTGAGTTATCAGTCAGCTCCACTGGGTCAGGAACTAGACTTGCTGAAGGCAATTCTAGCTCCTCCCTAGCATGATAAATCTTCAACTTATTAATGTGGACAGTTCTTTCCACCTGATCCTCAAAGTCTCCCATTATGACAAAATCGACAGGACCTGCTTTATTAATTAATCACTCTGTACGGCCCCCGCCATCTAGGAGTTAGTTTTCTACTCTGAATGGCGGGTACCTCTTCATTTATTCTCAAGACAAGGCTACCCCTCCTTCAATTCCAGAGGTCGTACATTCCTGTCATAATAGTGAGCATGTCTACCCCGTGATTTTCTTGAAGCCTCCGCTGCAATTCTCCAAGCATTCCTCATTTTATTGAGAACTTCTGAAGAATAGTCACTCCCTATGAAACATTGTGTCTGTTAAGCAGACCTGATGGGAAATTGCATGACTGACCAGTGAATAAAAGAAGGGCTTGGGTATTAATAGACTGGTGGATAGCAGTATTCAGAGCCAGTTGAACATAGGGCAGGTGTTCGTCCCATGAGTTTGTATCGCGTTCAGCAAGGATTGCAAGCATATCCTTAACTGAACGGTTAGTACGTTCTGTCATCCCGTTTGCCTGAGGGTGGTAAGCTGTTGTAAAGGCTGAAGTTTTCTCCAATGTCTTACAAACTTCCTTAAATATGTACCCCTTAAATTCCTGACCTCGATCCGAAACTAAAACTTTAAACGGCCCAAATACAGTTACAAATCTATTAAAATATTCCCGGGCAACAGTACGAGAATCCTTTTGATGGTTGGCTATCAAGGTGGTGTATCTGGACAGATGGTCCACTAATACCAACATGTACCAGTTGCCTGAATGGCTGCAATGGAGATTAAACAAATCAGCCCCCACTCGGTCTAGCGGTTCTGAAATCTCTGGCAATTCCTGTAGTGGGGCTTGTACCTTAAGGGGACCTTTACCTCCTCTGGCAATTGGAGCAAGTCTTTGCGTACTTAATTACTGCTGACAACATACCCGGAAAATAAAAGATATATTTTGCTTTCAAGTGAGTTTTAAAGATACCCGGGTGACCTGCAACCTTAGATGCATGTGCCAGCTTCAATGGTGCCGGTCTTAATTCATCTGGAATAAGTAGCTGGATGGAATACTGCTTGATCTGCCTGACTATTTACATAACATAGTACTCCATCCTTTAATTCAAATTCATGAATTGGCGATTTACGATTTTTGGATGGATAATTTCCCCCTCCCAAATATTCAATAATATTTTTCCACCTAGGTTCGCTCATCTGGAATTCCCTCATTTTAACACTAGAAATATTTTCGATATTTACATTTACATTAATAGCAGCAATGTTTCTGCTTAATGTATCCGGTACAACATGTGACGGTCCAGGCTTGTAAAGGATCTGGAATGAGTATGCAAACAATTCGTGAGACCAGCGTGACATCCGTGGGCATTTTGTACGTTTCTTAAAAATGTGTGTCAATGCTCTGTGATCAGTGTAGATTACAAAATAGCATTGAAAATGATAAGGTTCGAAATATCTAACTGACTATACCACTGCGAGCGCCTCTCGATCCGTGGCCGAATAAGGAACCTCTGGTTCCTTGACCTTCCTACTAAAATAGGCCACTGGATGGGGGAAATTTTCATTATCTCGTTGCATCAAACACCCACCAATAGCTATACCCCTGGAGTCTGTATGTACTTCCCACTCTTTATCAAAATCAAGCACTGCCAATACTGGTGTTGTACTGAGGTGACTTCATTTTAGCATAGACTGCATCATGTTCTTGCTTCCAAATAAACTTTACATTTTTCCTTGTTAAATTGGTCAGGGTGCTGATGTTCTTGCAAAACCCTCAATGTGATGACGAAAGTATCCGGCCTCACCCAGAAACCTGCGCACGTCCTTTGCTGTTTTTGAAGTTGGCATTTCAGCAACGGCGCTGCAAGAGCCAGCGTCCGGCCTGATACCGTCTGTGCTCACCTGGAATCCCAGAAATTTGAATTTCTGAGCTGCCAGGGTGCATTTCTGTACACTTAATTTAAAACCCGCTCAGTCTAACAAGGTCAAAGTCTCAGTCAAGTCCCGTAAGTGCTCATCAAACGTCCTGGAATAGATTACTACATCATCCAGGTACGCTAACGAATGCGTTCCCAAAACTGGGCTGAGGATAAAGTTAATGGCTCTCTGAAATGAAGGTGCTGTCTTTAGGCCGAAAGGCATCCTGCGAAATAGGTAAGTATGCCTGCCATCAAAGAATGCTGTTTTCTCTCTGTCTTTCTCAGACACTGGTATTGTCCAATATGCCGACTAAGCATCGAGAGTAGAAAAATACATAGCAGCTCCAAATTGATCTATTATCTCCTGAATTTGAGGCAAGGGCTAGACGTCACCCTTAAGTATTTCGTTTACTTGCCGATAGTCCACACGAAAGCGACAACTACCATCAGGTTTGCGAACTAACACAACAGGAGACAGCCACGGTGACGTACCAGGTTCTATCACGTCCTGTCTCAACATCTTCTGGCACTCATCCCTGATAGTATTCTTAGCCTGTTCCGGCAACCTTCACGGCGTTATATAAACAGGCACGTGATCACCTGTTAGAATGGTGTGCTCAATCCTATCAAGGAGACCAATCTGACCATCCTCTGTTGCAAACAATTTTGGGAATTTACGTAAGATTCCCCTCAGCAATTTTCTATCTGTCTGCGGAACATGTTGCAAATCGAGTGCCAAAATTAACTTATCTATATCCTGTCTGTTACTTGAAACATCTGTCTCATTCTTTATTTTTGATGGTGTCTTATTGTCTATCATATTTAAAGCACTACATTGTGCTGTGACAGTTGGTGTCTCAGCTGATTCATGGTGAAAAACTTCTGTCATTCACCATAGTTCCCTGAGACACCCTATCACCTGCCCTGAAGCGATAGTCTTATGTGAGAGATTGACAACGAAAATGAGTGCACCCTTATTAAGTACCACAATTAATTGATGGGGAATTAATATCCTATCACATCTTCCAGCCACCTGAAGGGTGGTAGGAAGATGTGATAGGCATTATTTCTGCTTCTGCATCTTCTTATTTCTGCATTCTCCCAGTTGGAAGCTTCAACTGGGGGATGATCGATCATCTCCACCGGGTAGGAAGTCTGTCCCAACTGCAATCTGCATTTCCTTGCCCCTTTTTGTGCAGATAAAAGTAAACAAACCGATACAGAAATTCGGTACCCCAAGAGGATGTCTCCAGGAAAATCAAGATTCTCAACGATCGTACATGTATGCCGTTGCAATTCTCCATTAATTCGAAAGTTAATGGTACCTTGACCAAAGATATCAATCTTTTCCCCATTTACAGACATTAATTTTTTTCCACTACGCTTAATGCATGCATATTTAAATTTGCTGAAGGCTGACTTTTTAATGAGAGTTGCTTGACTACCAGTGTCCACAAAAACTGTCAATCTCACACCGTCCACCTTTACCTCAAAGGTAGGCCTACCGTCACTAGAGGCGACCTGTCTCAGGTTTACCTTAAACCCTACGTTTTGATATGAATTCCTAAAATGGCCTCGGCCATAACAATTCCAACACACTTCAATAATAATACCGCGTCTACCAGACGCCCGCTTACTTCTTTTACAAGCAGCATCCTGGGCTGCAACACTGGGAGGGGAGGTAGGGGGGGGAATAGGGTAGTGGAGGGGAGGTGAGGGGTGAGGAGTAGGGACTTTGGGGTATGAGGGAATAAGGGAGGGCCTTTGAGGTTGAGTGGGATAGGGAGAGTGGTAAGAGGTGGGATACAAAGGAAGGTTGATGGGGAGGAATTGAAGGGGCGAAGAGTGGATGGCGGATTGTTGAGGAGAGGAAGTTTGAGTTGGGTGGAGTTGAGGGGGCGTGTATACAGGTAGAGGTTTAGGGAGACATGGTTGGGTCTGGATAGGTTATGACTGGGGTCGGTAGGGAAGGGTGGATTCAGGCTGGGGTAGGTAAATGGGTAGGGGATGAGTAGGAAAAGGCATTGGCTAGGGTGGGTTCAGGCTGGAGTGGGCATACAGGCAGGGGTAGGTAAATGGGTAGGGGGTTGGGTAGGAGTAGGGTGTGGGTAGATAGGGAGGGGTTGAGGTTGGGTTGAGCATGCGGGCAGGGGTTGGGTGGGGATGGGCTGGGGGTGGGTATGTGGGGGAGGTTTGAGGCTGGGGTGGGCAGGTGGGGATGGGTTGAGGCTGGGGTGGGAATACAGGCAGGGGGTTGGGTGGGTATAGGCTGTGGTTGGGGTGGGTAGGCAAGGGAGGGGTTGGGTGAGACTGGGTCGACACCATTGTGTATCCATGACCCACACACATCTTCAGAAATTTCTATAACTATATGACCAGTCGTCCGTTCCATGCGAAATATTAATACCCCGCGTCTCCATAACAAAAATAAAAAACAATGCTTGAAAAGCTAAATTTAAATGACCCCTGAAAAATCTTCCAGTCGCCTAGTTCTGTTCCCAGAATTAAGCCAAGTTTACAATAAATTAAGAAGATTAATTGTGTGTAGTATTTTAAATAAAGAACCAATTTAAGAAGGAGCACACCACACACTAGTCTGTTTCTGAAGGACTCCTTGGCCACTTTATTTAAAACTAAGATGCGTACTCTATAAGAATTAAAGAATATTACTTTCATAAAAAGTTAAACAAAAATAAATTAACCAACGTGCTGCACTTGTGAGGGACTAATAATGATGATTTACACTTGTACACTAGGTAAAATTGAAGGGAACAGAGTAGCCACTAGCTCTATTAATGGAGCGTTCGGTCCCGCTAAAACACAAGTCCCGCATTTTTTCCGCTTAAACGCTTAAAAATCTAATTTTTATCTCTGAAGTAGAAAACAAGATTTACGTTATTAACATCCTCTAATGAATAACACAGACACTCGGGACATGCATTTGACTTACTAATTCGAATTTTCACCAAAAACTGCGTTTTCTCGCAAACTGGCTTCTGAAAAATTTTCTAACACAATTTTTCTCGAAGATAGTCCTTAACTGGGCAAAAATCTAATTAAAAATTCTTGATGTTAAGACTATCATTACGTTACTTGCGTGCTCTTGAGAATAATATTAGTCCTGGAACGGTTAAATGACATGAAAATTTGAATTTCACCAAGAATTGCGTTTTCTCACAAACTGGACTGAAAATGTTTCTGACTCTCGAAATGTTGCAAACTCTCTTAATTCGACAAAAATCTAATCTTCGCTTCCCCGATATAAATACACTGTCTTATTACTGGCGATGTCCACAGAACAACACTGACACCTTGGGTGTTGTCAATACCCTTTCATTCAAATTTTCGTAAAAATCTGAGGTTTTCACCCAAACTAGACTCTGAAAAAATCTATCACCAATCGTGAAAACTCGCTTAAATTGGCAAAAATCAATTTTCTCATCACTGATGTTAACACAATAATACTTTTACTGGACCGACCCAGCCAGGTCCCCTCCACATTTCTACCTCATCCTCCTCCACACCTCTACCTCCTCCTCCTCTACACCTCTACCCCTTCCTCCATCACACCAATACACCCTCATCCACAACACCTCTACCCCCTCCTCCTCCTCCTCCAACTCCACTACTTCCTTCTCCACACAACGATCCCCTTCTCCTTGACACCACGACCTCCTCCTCATGGACTAACGTTTTCGCCGGCAGGGAGTGTGGGGTGTCTTTACCCTCCCTGCTGTTCCTAGTGGAGTGGATGTGGCGCTTTGACGATGGGCGGCCATCTTCCAGCTGTCATGAGGGTGAACTTTATCGGTTTGGAGTTTACTGGCCATGCAGGATACCCTCTTGTGGACTTGGTCTTGAGTGACATGCTCAGGGTCCCGGTTCCGGACGTCTACGGTGTCGATTTGGTCACTGCTCGCCGTGTGATCATAAAGTTTGTGGGTGAGGCGGTGTACCGTGATTTTCTCCGAAGGTACGAGGGGTGTACTTTGCTGCTGCAGGACGGCAACGGGTCTGTGACCATTTTGGACCGCAGTGGTGCTGTGACATATGTAAGTGTTCATGGCATGCCCATGGAGTTTCCTGAGACCCTCCTCCGGCGTTTCTTCCAGAGATATGGCCCCTTCATCAGTGTGCGGATGAACTCGCTGTCTTCTGGGAAGTATTCGGGTGTGAAGACCAACATTCGTACCCTCGGAATGCGACTGAGGTCGAACATTCCGTCCTCTGTCTGACTGTTAGGGTACTACGTGCGGGTGTTTTATGCCCAGGAACCATGTATTTGTTTCCGGTGTGGCTTGTTGGGGCATCAGGCTGCTGGGTGCACTGCTGATCCGGTTGCTCCAGTGAATTTGTTCTGTGAAGAGGATTACCCGCCGCTCCCTCTGGAGGAGGACTCCGGGGGTGAGGAGGTGAGCGTCCCATTCGCTAATGAGGCACCCCAGCATTCCCCCAGCTGCCGCAGATCCTCCTCTGGATGTTGCGGTGCTGGCGGATGTTACTCCTGGTCCTGTCTCTGGCCCTGCTGTTCCCGTGGGCCTTCCTGGTACTCCCTGTGAGGCGTCGCCATCGGCTGCTGAACCTGGCCCTGCATCCTCACCACGGGTCCATACTGTGCTGGGTGCTGGAGTGGCTGCGGAGCCTTCTGCTGTGTGTTGTCCGGTTACCCCTGTGGTGGAGGCTGTTGCCGTTCTGCGTCGGGCGTTGGTTCGTCCGACTAGTGGTGCTCGTGTTTCTGGCTCTGACGATATCCGGCCAGAGCCCAAACGTTCCAGGCGTTCGTCTACTGCCTGGGCCGATGTTGGGGACTTCAGTGAGTGTGGGTCTTCAGGTGTAGACGGCATGGATATGGAAGCATCTTTGTCTCCGCGGTTGGTGGTGGCGAAGGTTCATGTGCCTGCTGGTGCTGATGCCCGTGTCTCAGGTGTGCCTTCCCAGCAAACACAAATCGTATTGGAAACGTTCATCTATCTCTTCCCATAGGTCTAGGAATGACTTGCATTGAGAATGGTGTAGGAGAGCCTTTGAGAAACTTTTAATCCAAAAATCCAAACACATAGGTTTAATAATAAATTGTTTTTCTACAGCTATTTTGTTCCTAATATATTACAAATAGTTTTTACATGTTGAAATATAAAATTATTGGTATTTTTTGTAAAATTCATTAATAAATTGTGAATGATATTTAATAACTGAATGATACCTTCAAAATACATTTAGCTATTTTATGATCAGAAAAAATGTAGTTTTCCAAATTATCTAAAAATCGCTCTTTTTAACACAATTTGACTCCTTATGCATTCCACTAAACACTAATATCATGTTTATATATAAAATTTATGCATTATTCCCTAAAATAATTTATATAAATTGTAAATGTTGCTGGAAAGTGGTGTAAAAGAATCTGAAAACGTTTTGTTGTCTTATATATTGGCGTGTTCTTATTAACTGTGTCCCAAGTGCACAGTTTATCAAACAAGAAGATTAACATTTGTCAACCCTTAAAATCTTATGTGTTATCTTGCTGGTGCAAAATGGGAGAATCTTTAAGAGCAGTATCTATATGACAAATGGTGTCTTCCCTAACTCAAACAATGTAGGGTTTATTATTTTACACATATTTTTAATGACTCTTAGATGTTTACATTCTCTGAAGTATAGTTGTCAAGGCTGTGTCCATTAGTCTCACCACAGATTCTTAAACTCCTCTGCATGCTCAACTATAATTGTTTCCATTCTGAATCTTCATAGACATTTGTATCGAAAATGAAACCAATGTGGTTTCCTTCAGCGCCTTCAGCAGTCAGCACATCTGCTCATTCATTTCCACAGATTCCAAGATGGTAGGGGATTAACAGAAATTTGGCTATTCATATTGTTATCTATTATATGAATGCATTTCCATATTATAAGACAAATACATGAGTTTATGATAATTTCGTTTTCTGTGATAAAACATTGGTATGTCAGTGGTATGCTGTTTTTTCTTTAAACCCCATACTGAACTAAATCACGAGAATATATATTGTTTATTTAAAGAGTATATATATTGGGTGGTGGAGGTTAGTGTGGGGGAGGTTGAGGGTAGTGTGGAGTGGTGGAAGGAAGTGTGGGGGTGGTGAAGGGTAGTGTGGGGGTATTGAAGGGTAGTGTGGGGTGGTGGAGGGTTTTTTGGGGTGGTGGAGGGTAGTATGGTGTGGTGGAGGGTAGTGTGGGGGTGTGGGAGGGTGGTGTGGGGAGGTGGAGGGTTTTTTGGGGTGGTGGAAGGTAGTGTGGAGGGTGGTGTGGGATGGTGGAGGGTAGTATGGGATGGTGGAGGGTAGTGTGGGGGTGTGATCAATCATGCATTTTTCTATGGTGCTAATCCATGTATTTAACTCGGCGTTTATGCATGATGTTTCCTTCCCATTAAAATCTGTGACACTGATTTCCTGTGCACTGCATTTGAACGCTTCCCAGTCAGTTTTAGTGTATTGAAGTCTTGGTGGTGAGGGTTTCTGAATGGGGTTAGTTGACAGCGTCACTATTATTGGTAGGTGGTCGCTTGTGCTCACAGGGCCCCTTTTTATGTGGGTGTTTAGGAAGTGGTGGTTGTTTGACAATATTATGTCTGGTTTACCACTGTGGCCTTGTCTGACGTAAGTTGGGAAGTCTGGGCCGAGGTGGGTTAGATTTCTGTACCTTATCATATTGTGGAGGGCTTCTCTTGCTTGGTTGTTCTTTCCATGTCCCAGTGTTCTGTGCTTGGCGTTCAGATCACCCAGAAAGTGGGCAGATCTGTTCCTTCTGGTAAGTTTCATGATGTCGGCAAAGGGAAGGTAAGGACGTCTTGGAGGTTGGTAGCATATTCCAATGAAGGTTATACCTTTCGTAGTTTGGAGTTCAATTGCCAGGAAATTTTCCTGGGAGTTATCTAGAATTTTGTTTGCAATTTTGAAAAATGCATGATTGATCACATTCCCGTAGCTCACCACATAACGCTCCCACACCCCCCAGCCACTGAGGCGCTCAGGACACTGCAAACCAGATATAACAATCTTCTACAACTCATAACACAACACGGGTGGACAGATGAGCGCAAAAGACTGCAAAGGGAACTTCAAGATGAGCTGCAAGATCTGTGCAAAACAGAGTACACCAAACAATGGGATGACCTAATAAGCAAAATCCAAGTCGACTACAGAAACCCGGGAAAGTTCTGGAAAAAAGTAAAGACCCTGATGGGAAGCTCTTCTGAGGAAACACCCTACATCATAGACGCCTCAGGAAATAAACTCTATGAGGAGAGAGAACAAGAGCAGGAATTTAGGAAGTTCTGGGAAAAAATATTCAGGATAAACCCGGAAGAAAATTTAAATTTTTGCCCAATTAATGAAAGGGAAATTACAACTCAAGTCGATAACAGAGCTGCAGCACTACTCCCGACGCAAACAATAGACCTTAACAACATACGCGATGACTGCCACCTTATGAAACACATAACCATTGCAGAGGTCCATAAAACAATTATGGGTTTCAAGAACAAGGCGCCGGGCAACAGCAAAATAAATAAGATGGTATTATCCAACCTACCAGTGATTGCACTCCATCAATACACATGTATCTTAAATGCAGCTCTTGCATCTGGACTATTCCCCACATACTTCAAGAATGCCACAATAAGATTAATCCCCAAGCCAGGTAAACCCCCCAACCCAAACTGAAAACTACAGGCCAATTTCCCTCCTCGAAGTACCAGATAAACTATTCGAAAAAATTATCAATCAGAGACTTGTGAAGTACATGGAAGAGGAAGGGAAGTATAACACCAGGCAGCATGGGTTTAGAAACCGCAGAGGGGGCCCCATACAGCAATAACCCTGATCTACGAGCATATAGCCAACGCAGTGTCGAAAAAAGATCAGTGTAATATAGTGCTTAGGGACGTCTCGAAAGCCTTCGACAAAGTGTGGCACACTGGCCTAAAATATAAGATATCTGAACTAGGGCTTCCTGAGAGATTTACTGCTACTCTCTGCTGCTTTATAGACAATAGAACTGCTAGGCTTAATATCGGCAGCTACTTGTGTGACGTAATAGAACTGAAACGTGGAGTACCACAAGGAAGCTGCCACTCCCCCACTCTATTCAACATATATACAGCTGACCTACCCCAACCCCAACATGGAGAATACATCACATACACTGGCGATGTCACCCAAATAATATGTCAACCGGGCCCATCAAAGCCGCTACTAGCCGACAAGACCAAGGCGGCAATTGAACTCATAAACACCTTTGAGTAGCAATGGAAAATTAGCACCAAAAAACACAAGTTCCAGATAATACACATTGAGAAAAGAAACCCGGACCCCCGGACCCCATCATCCTTGACAACCAGCCAATCCAATATGCGGAGGTAGGCAGAATACTGGGACTTATGATAAATAGAACAGGGATACAAATTCATGTAAGGGACCGACTAAACAAAGCCAAAGCAGCACTAGGAAAACTGAGAAGATTCTGCAGCCTCAGTACTAACATTCAGATCCACCTATATAAGGCTCTTGTTCGGCCGCATCTAGAATATCCCCCAGTACCTCTACACACCATAAAGAAAACTAACATGCAGAAACTGCAAGCAGTACAAAATAAGGCGCTAAGGAGAGCAGCAAAACACCCTCCACCATATGATCAGACAATCCAGGAGCTCCATGAACGCCTGAACATACAGCCACTAAACATCAGACTGCAGCACCAAGCCATCAGGGTGTGGAACACCATCGAAAAGTTAGAGGACCCAATGTTTGAAAGATTACTCCATGATGAGACGCCCCACACTACCCTCAAGCTGTGGCTCTTGGGCCACAGCTTGAGGCCCAAGAGCCTCGATTCTCTGGACGAAAACCCCGCCCCACAGTATATAATCCCCAGATGAGTTATATATGTGTATATATGAACAGTTCATATATGTGTATGTATGAACAACTCGATAAATAATATGTATGTATGAACAACTCGATAAATAATAATAATAATAAAATAAAGAGCCTTAAACAGAATAACATGTGTGGAAGCATCGGAGTGTGTATATATGAATGCTACACAGTATTCATCTATGGACATCCATATATGGTGAAACACATGTGAAGAACCACTCACACACTCACAGCTCCCTGACAAGAGGGAGCCAGCTTAGCTTAGCTGCCAACACCCCACACATCGTGTCAGCAAGGCAGACAGCCCGCCTGCTTTCATACCTCTCACTGTATTTCCCACTTCTATACTTCCCTTCACCTATGCCTCTCCTTCCTCTTTACTCCCCCCCCCCAAAAAAAAAATGTTGGGGTGGTGGAGGGTAGTGTGGGATGGTGGAGGGTAGTGTGGGATGGTGGAGAGTAGAGTGGGATGGTGGAGGGTAGTGTGGGGGAGGTGGAGGGTTGTGTGGGGTGGTGGAGGGTCGTGTGGGATGGTGGAGAGTAGAGTGGGGTGGTGGAGGGTAGTGTGGGATGGTGGAGGGTAGTGTGGGAGTGGTGGAGGGTTGTGTGGGGTGGTGGAGGGTTGTGTGGGATGGTGGAGGGTAGTGTGGGGTGGTGGAGGGTTGTGTGGGGTGGTGGAGAGTAGCGTGGGATAGTGGAGGGTTGTGTGGGGTGGTGGAGGGTTGTGTGGGATGGTGGAGGATTGTGTGGGATGTTGGAGGGTAGTGTGGGGTGGTGTAGAGTAGGGTGGGATGGTGGAGGGTAGTGTGGGGTGGTGGAGGGTATTGTGGGGTGGAGGAGGGTTGTGTGGGATGGTGGAGGGTAGTGTGGGGTGGTGGAGGGTAGTGTGGGGTGGTGGAGGGTTGTGTGGGGTGGTGGATGGTTGTGTGGGATGGTGGAGGGTAGTGCAGGGTTGTGTGGGATGGTGGAGAGTAGAGTTGAATGGTGGAGAGTATAGTGGGATGGTGGAGGGTAGTGTGGGGTGGTGGAGGGTTGTGTGGGATGGTGGAGATTAGAGTGGGATGGTGGAGGGTAGTGTGGGATGGTGGAGGGTTGTGTGGGATAGTGGAGGGTTGTGTGGGGTGATGGAGGGTTGTGTGGGATGGTGGAGGGTTGTGCGGGATTGTGGAGAGTAGAGTAGGATGGTGGAGGGTAGTGTGGGATGGTGGAGAGTAGAGTGGGATGGTGGAGGGTAGTGTGGGATGGTGGAGAATAGAGTGGGATGGTGGAGGGTAAGGGATGAGGAGGGAGGTTTAGTCAGGACCTAAACGGTCGTCACAGTGGGCGACCATGTCTGAACACTCGCGAGAGCTTTCAAATTATGAAACGAAATGTTGTAAATATAAAAAAAGGTCGTAAATATGCAGCAAGGAAATAAGACATGTCAATGCATTTATATTATTACAGGTTTAAAAACTAAAATATTGATGGAAATATTTCTGAATTCAGATACTATAAAGTGGAGGAATAGTTGGAGATTTCGAACACCGCCAGTATCCCAAGAGGCCCCTGCAGTTTGCCATTAGGCCTGGTCCTGTGAACACGTGGTCGCTGCTGCTACACCCCACTACACCAGGCAACTACACCACACCACTACACCAGGCTACTACACCACACCACTATACCAGGCTACTACACTACACCACACCACTATACCAGGGTACTACACACCACTATACCAGGCTACTACACCACACCACTATACCAGGCTACTTCACCACGCCACTACACCAGGGTACTACACCACACCACTGTACCAGGCAACTACACCACACCACTACACCAGGCTACTACACCACACCACTATACCAGGCTACTACACTACACCACACACCTATACCAGGGTACTACACCACACCACTATACCAGGCTACTACACCACACCACTATACCAGGCTACTACACCACGCCACTACACCAGGGTACTATACCACACCACTGTACCAGGCTACTACACCACACCACTACACCAGGATATTATACCACACCACTACACCACACCACTACACCACACCACTACACCACACCACTACTCCAGGCTACTTCACCACACCACTACACCAAACCACTACACCAGGCTACTACACCACACCACTACTCCAGGCTACTACACCACACCACTATACCAGGCTACTACACTACACCAGGGTACTATAATACACCAAGCTACTACACCAAACAACTATACCAGGCTACTACACCACTACACCAGGCTACTACACTACACCAATATTCCAGGCCACTGCACCACACCACTATACCAGGCTACTACACCACGCCACCAGGCTACTACACCAGCCTACTACACAACACCACTACACCAGGCTACTTCACCACACCACTACACCACACCACTACACCAGGCTACTACACCACGCCATTACACCAGGCTACTACACCACACCACTACTCCAGGCTACTACACCACACCACTATACCAGGCTACTACACCAAACCGCTATACCAGGCTACTACACCAAACCACTATATCAGATTACTACACCATGCCACTATACCAGGCTACTACACCACACCACTATACCATGCTACTACACAACACCACTACACCAGGCTGCTACACCATGCCACTACACTAGGCTACTAAACCTCACCACTATACCAGGCTACTACACAACACCACTACAACAGGATACTACACCACACCACAACACCAGGCTACTACACCACACCACTACACCAGGCTACTAAACTACACCAGGGTACTACACCGCACCACTATACCAGGCTACTACACCACACCACTATACCAGGCTACTACACCACGCCACCAGGCTACTACACCAGGCTACTACACAACACCACTACACCAGGCTACTTCACCAAACTACTACACCACACCACTACACCAGGCTACTACACCACACCATTACACCAGGCTACTACACCACACCACTACTCCAGGCTACTACACCACACCACTATACAAGGCTACTACACTACACCAGGGTACTACACTACACCACTACACCAGGCTACTACACCACACCAATATACCAGGCTACTACACTACACCACTACACCTGGCTACTACACCACACCACTATACCAGGCTACTACACGACACCACTACACCAGGCAACTACACCACACCACTACACCAGGCTACTGCACCACACCACTATACCAGGCTACGACACTACACCAGGGTACTACACCACACCACTACACCGGGCTACTACACTACACCAGGGTACTACACCACACCACTACACCAGCCAATTACACTACACCAGGGTACTACACCACACCACTACACCAGGCAACTACACCGCACCACTGTACCAGGCTACTACAGCACACCACTATACCAGGCTACTACACCATGCCACTACACCAGGGTACTACACCACACCACTATACCAGGGCACTACACCACACCACTATTTCAGGCTACTATACCACACCACTATACCAGGCTACTACACCACACAACTATACCAGGCTACTACACCACACCACTACACCAGGCTACTTCACCACACTACACCACTACACTAGGCTACTACACCACACCACTACAATAGGCTACTACACCAAACCACTATACCAGGCTACTACACCACACCAGGGTACTACACTACACCAGGCTACTACACCACACCAATATACCGGGCTACTACACCACGCCACTACACCAGGGTACTACACCACAACTCTGTACCAGGCTACTACACCATACCACTATACCAGGGTACAACACCATGCCACTATACCAGGGTACTACACCACACCACTATACCAGGGTACTACACACCACTATACCAGGCTACTATACCACACCACTATACCAGGCTACTACACCACACCACTGTACCAGGCTACTACACAATGCCACTACACCAGGGTACTACACCACACCACTGTACCAGGCTACTACACCACACCACTACACCAGGCTACTACACTACAACAGGGTACTACACCGCACCACTATACCAGGCTACTACACCACACCACTATACCAGGCTACTACACCACGCCACCAGGCTACTACACCCGGCTACTGCACAACACCACTACACCAGGCTACTTCACCACACCACTACACCACACCACTGCACCAGGCTACTCCACCATACCATTACACCAGGCTACTACACCACACCACTACTCCAGGCTACTACACCACACCACTATACCAGGCTACTACACTACAGCAGGGTACTACACTGCACCACTACACCAGGCTACTACACCACACCACTATACCAGGCTTCCACACTCTACCAGGGTACTACACTACACCACTCTACTACACCACACCACTATACCAGGCTACTTCAGCACACACCTATACCAGGCTACTACACCATGCCACTACACCAGGGTACTACACCACACCACTACACCAGGGTACTACACCACACCACTATACCTGGCCACTATACCACACCACTATACCAGGCTACTACACCACACCACTATACCAGGATACTACACCACACCACTACACCAGGCTATTTCACCACACTACACCACTACACTAGGCTACTACACCACACCACTACTCCAGGCTACTACACCACACCACTATACCAGGCTACTACACTACTCCAGGGTACTACACTACACCAGGCTACTACACCACACCAATATACCGGGCTACTACACCACACCACTACACCAGGGTACTACACCACAACACTATAACAGGCTACTACACCATACCACTATACCAGGGTACTACACCATGCCACTATACCAGTGTACTACACCACACCACTATACCAGGGTACTACACCACACCACTATTCCAGGCAACTATACCAGGCTACCACACCACACCACTGTTCCGGGCTACTACACCAGGCTACTTCACCACACTACACTAGGCTACTACACCACACCACTACTCCAGGCTACTACACCACACCACTACACCAGGCTACTACACCACACCTGGGTACTACACTACAGCAGGCTACTACATATTATAGTCTGTGTGTTGGTGGTGTTGTCGTCATTGATCCTTCTCTACGGACAACCGAACCCACAACTCGGTAGAGTGCTTATACCTCACTAGGAGATCAACCTTGGCGCTTCTGGCTCTTGGAGAGGGGCTCAATGTCACACGTTTAGGGGATGGGGCTCAGACACTTAGCCTCGTTGTCATGTGCACACACCCACTCGGGCCGCTGTGACTCCCCACTCTCTCCTAATGAGATATGATCTCCTCAATCCCCTATGACTTACTAGTATTACCTTCTACCCAGTGCACAGCAGTGGTTCTTGGTTCTTTCTCTCTCTCTCTCCTTCTTTACTACCTCCTGGGAATCCTCACTAGGACAAGGGCAAACACCAGCAAATTCGTATACATTTACTGGTCAAAACACATACACGATACATACACACATATAATAATAATGAATCCTATACTCTCTAATATTACAATCAGGTTGCACTCCAACACCATCAGAACTCTATCATCAGCTTATCGAGTGGTGTCCTATCTCCTGGTTCACCACCTGATACTATCAACCTCCTCAAGTTGATCAAGTCTACATACACTGCTGCACCATCAGCAAGAGAATATATATATGTATCTATAAATGTGTACAAAGAAAATCAGCATATGAATGCAATAACAGTATAAATGTTCATTGATACACAACAATGATCAATCGATCACTCTATCAGTCACTCTATTAGTCCTTGAACGTATACGTCTGTAGGTAATCCAGCCTACGTCTGTAACTCTAAACTTCAGTATAAAACACTCCTTGACATAAGAATGCCAACAATCACTCACCTCTCACTGCGTCTTGCACGCTAATGACAACCAAACACTATCAACTCCCTTCAAGTAATCCACCAGAACTTCCCTTCCACCTCTGGAAGTTCACTACCCTGATATCTTTAGGTTCTTCCGGACTTCACTATCAGGATCCTCTGCAGCTCCTCCAGGCTGCTACCATGAAGTTTCCTTGAGCAACTACGGTGCTTCACCACCTCTACAGAAGCACATGACACTCCTCTTCACTGCTTCTCCTCACAGCTCGAGGTCCTCTTCTCCACTACCTTGGAGTCTCAACAACTACTCCCTTTGTGCTGGCTTCGTAGTTCTCAGCAACTTCTTCCCCAAAGGACAAACCTGCAACCCGTCGACACTCCAATAAAATTGTTTCCCCTCTAACACATAAACAAAAATAATCACACAATATGTTTGCCTCCAACCTCTATCTGTCCTCTACATACAGTGAGAGTGGACTCCCCCGTTTTGGGCAGGTCCATACTCCACCTCCCCCGGTGGGCCTCCTCACTCAGGGAGGGTCCTTCACTGTCAGGAGCTGGCTCCCTCAGTTGCCAGCCAGCGCTCAGAGGGGATGGACGTCGCTCCATGTTCCTCCCTCTCCACTCTCTTATTTTAGGCTTTCTGCCTCACCAAAACATGTCTAACTTATCAATAAACATTGCTACTGTCGCTGGGCACACGACCAACTACAAGCAATCACTATGAACTGGCTTAAATCGTGCTTACCACAGATTGTCTAGTCGAGGGCGCTCCTCCCTCCGACGAAGCTTGGTCAGGGCGCTGCCACGGCCCACGATAATGCCTCTTGGCGGTTTAATGCTCTCCTCGTCGACCAGGACTTTAGACCACACATCCCCAGCTTGATTCCACAGCTGGTACGTCTGCACACTTCTCTTCTCTTCGAGATATATCACTAGGGGGTTCCCTTTTGACAGGAGCTCAACGGAGCGCGGCTTTCCCCCTGCGATGTCTGGCCTCAAGTGAGGTCAAAGCCCTCCAGAAGCGAGCCTCACGCCTCCAGCAAAATATCCACATCTCCTAGCCAGTCATTTATCTGTTTTCTTCTTCATTGCCCATAATCTCAAATTGTTATTTATATCCAAGCAACTATTTTACATATGTGTTATCACCTCAATATTTGCTAGACCTTCTAATCAGGTCAGGCTTGATGAATAACTCTCAAGGAGGGAGACTCGTTTCTCGTGCAGGCTGAGATCATAACACTCCCCTCCCCTTATTTTTGAGAGTTATTCCAGTGGCAAAGCTCGGGATAATACATCCGCCACCACTCTGTCTCGTTCTTCAATCGACTGGTTCATCCGGTTGATCTGCTTATGTACTCCCTTAGGAGTCTACAATTAGTTCGTTGCTCCTTGCAACATCCGGCTCACAACTCGCCAGAAACATGATCTTCTCACAAACGATCTGACCTCTCTGGCCCCTCTTGGCTAGGCTGTCCTCCAAGGACGCCTGCACTCCCTCGGTCCACTCTACTTATTGATTCCACCCTCCGTTTCCTCGTCTTCCTCTCTTCACGTCCAGAGTCAGACGTCTACTGTCTGTACCTCTTCTGTCGTCCTCACACTTCCATCTACTGCCATTATACTTTCGTCTCCTGTCCTCATACTTCACTCCCTTGTCTTCACCGACGATCCTCCCTTTCGTCTCCTCATTTATCTGAGACCTCCTCCTGTTTGACCTCCATCGAGTCCTCGGCTTTCTTCTACTCCTCCACGCTTGTATCATCATCCTCTTCCCACACTTCTCACTTCTATACCACTCCATTTCTTCTCCTTCAACTCTTCTTCGTTCCCTAAAAGTTTCTTCGAGCACTGTACTACATCCAACAGCACTCGACTGTACATGTCGCTCTACCTCTCCTAGAGTGCTCGTAAGCATCTCTCCACACATATTGTCTCTTCTCCTTTCATTTTCTTGGCTATTACTCTTCACTATCTTTTCTCCACGTTTTCTGTGAAACATGTCAACTCCTGACATCTCAAACAACTTAACTCCACTATCCAAATGCCTCTGTGCTCGTTGACAACTTGACGCTCTACTCCCGTTCTCAGTATGTCCACATCCTTCCTCATTCCTATTCAGCACAGTTGCATTCACCTTCTGACTCTTAATTTCAGCAGTCTGGGCTTTACTCAGGTCCACTGTCTTCACAGTATTCTTCTTCGGCTGGGTCATTCTCACTGTCGACCTCACCGAGACTCCATTTTCCTGGGCTGGACCTTCATCAAACAGCCATGCTATATCTACGTCGGTATCTTCCACTGGCTGAATCGACACTGTCTTATATTCTCCAGTGTCTCCCTCGTCGGCCACCTCTGCCTTCATCACAACCGAGACAGGGTTTTCAATGGCTTGGCAGTCTCCTGACTCATCTCCTCTGATGTCAGTCAGGTTCACACTCTCATGTGTCCCACCCGTGCCGTGGCCATCTGGGCACTCCTCTGGCACAGTCTCCGCCATGACTCTTGTCAACACCTTTGTCCCGCACAAGTCATATCCCAGGATCACTTGGACTCCTGGAATAGGTATGTCGGAGCAAACTCCCAACATCACCTCTGCCGACACATACTCCGACCTTAGCTGGACAGCGCATACGGGCATGTCACTCTCAGACAATAACCCATATACTCTCATCTTACTCCTGCCAGCTAATCGTCGATCATTCCCAATCAGGCTTCTCGCAATCAAGCTCTGATTAGCTCAGGTATCCCTTAAGATACCAACTTCTACCTCAGGCTGGCCTCTTATACTGATCCAACCTTTGCTCATGAACGGCCTATACCTCTCGTTCATTAAGTTCACCTTCTGTGGTTTGTCTCGGAACACATTAGTATATTTACTTCGGGGGTCACACATGGCCAGGGTCACAACTATTTTGCCCTGCCGACAGTCTCGCATCACGTGACCCAATCCGTTACAATTGTAACACCTCACCTGGGAGAAATCTCTCCTATACGAACCAGAGTGGCTCTGACTTTGTCCACTCGCATGAGAGTTCCTCGGGCCAGGCACACTACTCGTACTCTGCGGAGCTTTACTGGACTCTCGATTTCCCGGATAACGATTTGCTTCTCGTTTAGCTCCTTCATCTTCACTTTCAGACGAAGTGCGTGACCTACTCTTCTGAGTTTTAGGGTACTTACTTTTATCTGCCCATTTATCAAAATTCTTCTCACCCCAGACTCCTCTGGGTCTCTCATAATTTCTTCCTCCCCAGACTCCACTGGAACTGTCATTGCTGCGTCTCACCTCGCTTCTCACTCTGTTCTCCCTCAAGCTCTTGTATGCTTCGGTAATCATATCCGCCCTATCTGCGGCATCTTTCATCTCCTTTATCCCTGCTTCTTGGATCTTGAACTTTGTTTCGGGATGCATCATCTCCAAGAACTTCTCCATGACTATCAGTTGCTTCAGGTCAGTGTAAGACCCAACTCCAGCAGCCGCAATCCACTTCTGGAATCGTCTTTCCAGATCCCTTGCTGTCTCAGCAAACGTACACGCTCCAACCTTCATCATCTCTCTGAAACGCTTCCTATAAGCTTCTGGGGTTAGCTGAAACGAGCGCAATATGCTGCTCTTTACTGTGGCGTAATCCTGGCACTCTTCCAGTGACAATTGGGTGTACGCCACCCTGGCTGCACCGGTCAATCTTAACTGGACCAGCTGGGCCCATTCCTCCTGTGGCCACTCCTTGATACTGGCTACTTTTTCAAAATGCTCGAAGAAGCTCTCTGCCTCTTCGGGAACAAACAAGGGAATGTCCTTCTCCCTAACCCTAACATCTGATGAGTGTGACACCTGGGTGGTGCTCTCTGGCAACCCATGTTCAATCCTTTGCTCAGCCAAGGTTCTATTCGCTCCTATCTGCATTTGTTTTGTTCTCTCTTTTTCTTTTTCGACCTGGGCTTTTTCTTTTTCGACCTGGGCTTTTTCTTTTTCGACCTGGGCTTTTTCTTTTTCGAACTGGGGTTTTTCTTTCTCCTGTTCCAACTCCGGTTCTCTTATTCTGGTTTTCTCTTTTTCTATTTCCAGTCTGGGTTTTCTCTTTTTCTTTCTCGGCTTCATTTTTCATCTGGAGTTCTAATTTCATCTTTTCCAGCTGGAACTGTCTCTCCTCACGCTGGATCTTTAGCTCTAACTGGAATCTCTCCAAGCTCCTATTTCGGCTACTCCTGCTACTGCGGCTACTCTTGCTGCTCCTACTCGATCCCTGGGATCTCACTTCATCCTGCCCATCATCCTCCTTTACTCTTTCAGCTCCTTTTTGGGCTCCTTGCCCTGCCGCTTCACTTTTGGCTCTTAACTGCCTCAGGATCTCATCCTTCATCCCAGCTACTTTAGATGCTTTCAACCTAATGCCACATTTTTCTGCTATTTGTTTCAATTGATCCCTCGTGCAACCTTCCAAGTCCTCAGGCTTGCCTGACTCCACAAACGCTTGCACCTTATCCATCTTGACCTGTGAGTCTTCCCAAGAGAGAGAATATTCACCTGCGGTCACACAGTTTACCTATTTCAGCAAGGGTGTACAAATCCACTCTTGGACAGGGTGTGGGTGTGTCAGTTCACTCTGCCGGACACAGGCCCCCAATTTATTATAGTCTGTGTGTTAGTGGTGTTCTCGTCGTTGATCCTTCTCTACGGACAACCCAACCCACAACTCGGTAGAGTGCTTATACCTCAGTAGGAGATCACCCTCTGCGCTTCTGGCTCTTGGAAAGGGGCTCAACGTCACACGTTTAGGGGATGCGGCTCCAACACTTAGCCTCGTTGTCACGTGCACACCCCCACTCGAGCCGCTGTGACTCCCCACTCTCTCCTTATGAGATATGATCTCCTCAATCCCCCATGACTTACTAGTATTACCTTCTACCCTGTCCACAGCAGTGGTTCTTGGTTCTTTCTCTCTCTCTCTCCTTCTTTACTACCTCCTGGGAAGCCTCACTAGGACAAGGGCAAACACCAGCAAATTGGGATACATTTACTGGACAAAGCACATACACGATACATACACACATATAATAATAATGAATCCTATACTCTATAATATTACAATCAGGTTGCACTCCAACACCATCAGAACTCTATCATCAGCTTATCGAGTGGTATCCTATCTCCTGGTTCACCACCTGATACTATCAACCTTCTAAAGTTGATCAAGTCTACATACACTGTTGCACCATCAGCAAGAGAATATATATATGTAACTAAAAATGTGTACAAAGAAAATCAGAATTTGAATGCAATAACATATATCAGTATAAATGTTCATTGATACACATCAATGATCAATCGATCACTCTATCAGTCCTAGAACGTATACGTCTGTAGGTAATCCAGCCTACGTCTGTAACTCTGAACTTCAGTATAAAACACTCCTTGACATAAGAATGCCAACAATCACTCACCTCTCACTGCATCTTGCACGCTAATGACAACCAAACACTATCAACTCCCTACAAGTAATCCACCAGAACTTCCCTTCCACCTCTGGAAGTTCACTACCCTGATATCTTTAGGTTCTTCTGGGCTTCACTATCAGGATCCTCTGCAGCTCCTCCAGGCTGCTACCATGAAGTTTCCTTGAGCAACTACGGTGCTTCACCATCTCTACAGAAGCACGTGACACTCCTATTCACTGCTTCTCCTCACAGCTCGAGGTCCTCTGCTCCACTACCTTGGAGTCTCATCAACTACTCCCTCTGTGCTGGCTTCGAAGTTCTCAGCAACTTCTTCCCCAAAGGACAAACCTGCAACCCATCGACACTCCAATAAAATTGTTTCCCCTTTAACACAAACAAAAATAATCACACAATATGTTTGCATCCAACCTCTATCTGTCCTCTACTTTCAGTGAGAGTGGACTTCCCCGTTTTGGGCGGGTCCATACTCCACCTCGCCCGGCGGGCCTCCTCACTCAGGGAGGGTCCTTCACCATCAGGAGCTGGCTCCCTCAGTTGCCTGCCAACGCTCAGAGTGGACGGACGTCGCTCCGTGTTCCTCCCTCTCCACTCTCTTATTTTAGGCTTTCTGCCTCACCAAAACATGTCTAACTTATCAATAAACATTGCTACTGTCGCTGGGCACACGACCAACTACAAGCAATCACTATGAACTGGCTTAAATCGTGCTTACCACAGATTGTCTAGTCGAGGGCGCTCCTCCCTCCGACGAAGCTTGGTCAGGGCGCTGCCACGGCCCACGATAATGCCTCTTGGCGGTTTAATGCTCTCCTCGTCGACCAGGACTTTAGACCACACATCCCCAGCTTGATTCCACAGCTGGTACGTCTGCACACTTCTCTTCTCTTCGAGATATATCACTAGGGGGTTCCCTTTTGACAGGAGCTCAACGGAGCGCGGCTTTCCCCCTGCGATGTCTGGCCTCAAGTGAGGTCAAAGCCCTCCAGAAGCGAGCCTCACGCCTCCAGCAAAATATCCACATCTCCTAGCCAGTCATTTATCTGTTTTCTTCTTCATTGCCCATAATCTCAAATTGTTATTTATATCCAAGCAACTATTTTACATATGTGTTATCACCTCAATATTTGCTAGACCTTCTAATCAGGTCAGGCTTGATGAATAACTCTCAAGGAGGGAGACTCGTTTCTCGTGCAGGCTGAGATCATAACACTCCCCTCCCCTTATTTTTGAGAGTTATTCCAGTGGCAAAGCTCGGGATAATACATCCGCCACCACTCTGTCTCGTTCTTCAATCGACTGGTTCATCCGGTTGATCTGCTTATGTACTCCCTTAGGAGTCTACAATTAGTTCGTTGCTCCTTGCAACATCCGGCTCACAACTCGCCAGAAACATGATCTTCTCACAAACGATCTGACCTCTCTGGCCCCTCTTGGCTAGGCTGTCCTCCAAGGACGCCTGCACTCCCTCGGTCCACTCTACTTATTGATTCCACCCTCCGTTTCCTCGTCTTCCTCTCTTCACGTCCAGAGTCAGACGTCTACTGTCTGTACCTCTTCTGTCGTCTTCACACTTCCATCTACTGCCATTATACTTTCGTCTCCTGTCCTCATACTTCACTCCCTTGTCTTCACCGACGATCCTCCCTTTCGTCTCCTCATTTATCTGAGACCTCCTCCTGTTTGACCTCCATCGAGTCCTCGGCTTTCTTCTACTCCTCCACGCTTGTATCATCATCCTCTTCCCACACTTCTCACTTCTATACCACTCCATTTCTTCTCCTTCAACTCTTCTTCGTTCCCTAAAAGTTTCTTCGAGCACTGTACTACATCCAACAGCACTCGACTGTACATGTCGCTCTACCTCTCCTAGAGTGCTCGTAAGCATCTCTCCACACATATTGTCTCTTCTCCTTTCATTTTCTTGGCTATTACTCTTCACTATCTTTTCTCCACGTTTTCTGTGAAACATGTCAACTCCTGACATCTCAAACAACTTAACTCCACTATCCAAATGCCTCTGTGCTCGTTGACAACTTGACGCTCTACTCCCGTTCTCAGTATGTCCACATCCTTCCTCATTCCTATTCAGCACAGTTGCATTCACCTTCTGACTCTTAATTTCAGCAGTCTGGGCTTTACTCAGGTCCACTGTCTTCACAGTATTCTTCTTCGGCTGGGTCATTCTCACTGTCGACCTCACCGAGACTCCATTTTCCTGGGCTGGACCTTCATCAAACAGCCATGCTATATCTACGTCGGTATCTTCCACTGGCTGAATCGACA
Source organism: Procambarus clarkii (assembly GCF_040958095.1). Classification (NCBI taxonomy): domain Eukaryota; kingdom Metazoa; phylum Arthropoda; class Malacostraca; order Decapoda; family Cambaridae; genus Procambarus; species Procambarus clarkii. The sequence goes on from NC_091200.1 coordinate 27,470,603, forward strand.
CTGTCTTATATTCTCCAGTGTCTCCCTCGTCGGCCACCTCTGCCTTCATCACAACCGAGACAGGGTTTTCAATGGCTTGGCAGTCTCCTGACTCATCTCCTCTGATGTCAGTCAGGTTCACACTCTCATGTGTCCCACCCGTGCCGTGGCCATCTGGGCACTCCTCTGGCACAGTCTCCGCCATGACTCTTGTCAACACCTTTGTCCCGCACAAGTCATATCCCAGGATCACTTGGACTCCTGGAATAGGTATGTCGGAGCAAACTCCCAACATCACCTCTGCCGACACATACTCCGACCTTAGCTGGACAGCGCATATGGGCATGTCACTCTCAGACAATAACCCATATACTCTCATCTTACTCCTGCCAGCTAATCGTCGATCATTCCCAATCAGGCTTCTCGCAATCAAGCTCTGATTAGCTCAGGTATCCCTTAAGATACCAACTTCTACCTCAGGCTGGCCTCTTATACTGATCCAACCTTTGCTCATGAACGGCCTATACCTCTCGTTCATTAAGTTCACCTTCTGTGGTTTGTCTCGGAACACATTAGTATATTTACTTCGGGGGTCACACATGGCCAGGGTCACAACTATTTTGCCCTGCCGACAGTCTCGCATCACGTGACCCAATCCGTTACAATTGTAACACCTCACCTGGGAGAAATCTCTCCTATACGAACCAGAGTGGCTCTGACTTTGTCCACTCGCATGAGAGTTCCTCGGGCCAGGCACACTACTCGTACTCTGCGGAGCTTTACTGGACTCTCGATTTCCCGGATAACGATTTGCTTCTCGTTTAGCTCCTTCATCTTCACTTTCAGACGAAGTGCGTGACCTACTCTTCTGAGTTTTAGGGTACTTACTTTTATCTGCCCATTTATCAAAATTCTTCTCACCCCAGACTCCTCTGGGTCTCTCATAATTTCTTCCTCCCCAGACTCCACTGGAACTGTCATTGCTGCGTCTCACCTCGCTTCTCACTCTGTTCTCCCTCAAGCTCTTGTATGCTTCGGTAATCATATCCGCCCTATCTGCGGCATCTTTCATCTCCTTTATCCCTGCTTCTTGGATCTTGAACTTTGTTTCGGGATGCATCATCTCCAAGAACTTCTCCATGACTATCAGTTGCTTCAGGTCAGTGTAAGACCCAACTCCAGCAGCCGCAATCCACTTCTGGAATCGTCTTTCCAGATCCCTTGCTGTCTCAGCAAACGTACACGCTCCAACCTTCATCATCTCTCTGAAACGCTTCCTATAAGCTTCTGGGGTTAGCTGAAACGAGCGCAATATGCTGCTCTTTACTGTGGCGTAATCCTGGCACTCTTCCAGTGACAATTGGGTGTACGCCTCCCTGGCTGCACCGGTCAATCTTAACTGGACCAGCTGGGCCCATTCCTCCTGTGGCCACTCCTTGATACTGGCTACTTTTTCAAAATGCTCGAAGAAGCTCTCTGCCTCTTCGGGAACAAACAAGGGAATGTCCTTCTCCCTAACCCTAACATCTGATGAGTGTGACACCTGGGTGGTGCTCTCTGGCAACCCATGTTCAATCCTTTGCTCAGCCAAGGTTCTATTCGCTCCTATCTGCATTTGTTTTGTTCTCTCTTTTTCTTTTTCGACCTGGGCTTTTTCTTTTTCGACCTGGGCTTTTTCTTTTTCGACCTGGGCTTTTTCTTTTTCGAACTGGGGTTTTTCTTTCTCCTGTTCCAACTCCGGTTCTCTTATTCTGGTTTTCTCTTTTTCTATTTCCAGTCTGGGTTTTCTCTTTTTCTTTCTCGGCTTCATTTTTCATCTGGAGTTCTAATTTCATCTTTTCCAGCTGGAACTGTCTCTCCTCACGCTGGATCTTTAGCTCTAACTGGAATCTCTCCAAGCTCCTATTTCGGCTACTCCTGCTACTGCGGCTACTCTTGCTGCTCCTACTCGATCCCTGGGATCTCACTTCATCCTGCCCATCATCCTCCTTTACTCTTTCAGCTCCTTTTTGGGCTCCTTGCCCTGCCGCTTCACTTTTGGCTCTTAACTGCCTCAGGATCTCATCCTTCATCCCAGCTACTTTAGATGCTTTCAACCTAATGCCACATTTTTCTGCTATTTGTTTCAATTGATCCCTCGTGCAACCTTCCAAGTCCTCAGGCTTGCCTGACTCCACAAACGCTTGCACCTTATCCATCTTGACCTGTGAGTCTTCCCAAGAGAGAGAATATTCACCTGCGGTCACACAGTTTACCTATTTCAGCAAGGGTGTACAAATCCACTCTTGGACAGGGTGTGGGTGTGTCAGTTCACTCTGCCGGACACAGGCCCCCAATTTATTATAGTCTGTGTGTTAGTGGTGTTCTCGTCGTTGATCCTTCTCTACGGACAACCCAACCCACAACTCGGTAGAGTGCTTATACCTCAGTAGGAGATCACCCTCTGCGCTTCTGGCTCTTGGAAAGGGGCTCAACGTCACACGTTTAGGGGATGCGGCTCCAACACTTAGCCTCGTTGTCACGTGCACACCCCCACTCGAGCCGCTGTGACTCCCCACTCTCTCCTTATGAGATATGATCTCCTCAATCCCCCATGACTTACTAGTATTACCTTCTACCCTGTCCACAGCAGTGGTTCTTGGTTCTTTCTCTCTCTCTCTCCTTCTTTACTACCTCCTGGGAAGCCTCACTAGGACAAGGGCAAACACCAGCAAATTGGGATACATTTACTGGACAAAGCACATACACGATACATACACACATATAATAATAATGAATCCTATACTCTATAATATTACAATCAGGTTGCACTCCAACACCATCAGAACTCTATCATCAGCTTATCGAGTGGTATCCTATCTCCTGGTTCACCACCTGATACTATCAACCTTCTAAAGTTGATCAAGTCTACATACACTGTTGCACCATCAGCAAGAGAATATATATATGTAACTAAAAATGTGTACAAAGAAAATCAGAATTTGAATGCAATAACATATATCAGTATAAATGTTCATTGATACACATCAATGATCAATCGATCACTCTATCAGTCCTAGAACGTATACGTCTGTAGGTAATCCAGCCTACGTCTGTAACTCTGAACTTCAGTATAAAACACTCCTTGACATAAGAATGCCAACAATCACTCACCTCTCACTGCATCTTGCACGCTAATGACAACCAAACACTATCAACTCCCTACAAGTAATCCACCAGAACTTCCCTTCCACCTCTGGAAGTTCACTACCCTGATATCTTTAGGTTCTTCTGGGCTTCACTATCAGGATCCTCTGCAGCTCCTCCAGGCTGCTACCATGAAGTTTCCTTGAGCAACTACGGTGCTTCACCATCTCTAAAGAAGCACGTGACACTCCTATTCACTGCTTCTCCTCACAGCTCGAGGTCCTCTGCTCCACTACCTTGGAGTCTCATCAACTACTCCCTCTGTGCTGGCTTCGAAGTTCTCAGCAACTTCTTCCCCAAAGGACAAACCTGCAACCCATCGACACTCCAATAAAATTGTTTCCCCTTTAACACATAAACAAAAATAATCACACAATATGTTTGCATCCAACCTCTATCTGTCCTCTACTTTCAGTGAGAGTGGACTTCCCCGTTTTGGGCGGGTCCATACTCCACCTCGCCCGGCGGGCCTCCTCACTCAGGGAGGGTCCTTCACCATCAGGAGCTGGCTCCCTCAGTTGCCTGCCAACGCTCAGAGTGGACGGACGTCGCTCCGTGTTCCTCCCTCTCCACTCTCTTATTTTAGGCTTTCTGCCTCACCAAAACATGTCTAACTTATCAATAAACCTTGCTACTGTCGCTGGGCACACGACCAACTACAAACAATCACTATGAACTGGCTTAAATCGTGATTACCACAGTTTGTCTAGTCGAGGGCGCTCCTCCCTCTGACAAAGCTTGGTCAGGGCGCTGCCACGGCCAACGATAATGCCTCTTGGCGGTTTAATGCTCTCCTCATCAACCATGACTTGAGACCACACGTTCCCAGCTCGATTCCACAGCTGGTACGTCTGCACACTTCTCTTCTCTTCGAGATATATCACTAGGGGTTCCCTTTTGACAGGAGCTCAACGGAGCGCGGCTTTCCCCATGCGATGTCTGGCCTCAAGTGAGGTCAAAGCCCTCTAGAAGCGAGCCTCACGCCTCCAGCAAAATATCCACATCTCCTAGCCAGTCATTTATCTGTTTTCTTCTTCATTGCCCATAATCTCAAATTGTTATTTATATCCAAGCAACAAATTTACATATGTGTTATCACCTCAATATTTGTTAGACCTTCTAATCAGGTCAGGCTTGACGAATAACTCTCAAGGAGGGAGACTCGTTTCTCCTGCAGGCTGAGATCATAACATACACCACACTAATATACCGGGCTACTACACCACGCCATTACACCAGGGTACTACACCACAACACTATTCCAGGCTACTACAGCATACCACTATACCAGGGTACTACACCATGCCACTATACCAGGGTACTACACCACACCACTATACCAGGCTACTACACCACACCACTATACCAGGGTACTACACCACACCGCTACGAGGCTACTACACCATACCACAATACCAGGCTACTACACCACATCACCAGGTTACTACACCACATCACCAGGTTACTACACCACACCACTATACCAGGCTAATACACCCCACCACTATACCAAGTTACTACACTACACCACTACACCATGCCACTACAACAGGCTATTACACCACACCACTATACCAGGCTACTACACTACACCACTATATCAGGTTTACTACACCACACCACTAAACCAGGCTACTACACCACACCACTACACCAGGGTACTACACCACACCACTATACCAGGCTACTACACCATAACACTATACCAGGCTACTACACCATGCCACTACACCAGGCTACTACACCACACCACTACACCAGGCTACTACACCACACCACTACACCAGGCTACTACACCACTCCACTGCACAAGGCTACTACACCACACCACTTCACCAGGCTACTACACCACACCACTATACCAGGCTACTACACTACACCAGGATACTACACTACACCAGGGTACTACACTGCACCACTACACCAGGCTACTACACCACACCACTATACCAGGGTACTACACCACACCACTATACCAGGCAACTACACCATACCACTATACCAGGCTACTACACCAAGCCACTACAACAGGGTACTACACCACACCACTGTACCAGGCTACTACACCACACAACTACACCAGGCTATTACACCACACCACTACACCACACCACTACATAACAAAACTACAACACACCACAACACCAGGCTACTACACCACACCACTACTCCAGCCTACTACACCACACCACTATACCAGGCTACTACACTACTCCAGGGTACTACACTACACCAGGCTACTACACCACACACTATACCAGGCTACTACACTACTCCAGGGTACTACACTACACCAGGCTACTACACCACACCACTATACCAGGCTACTACACCACACCACTACACAAGGCTACTACACCACACCAATATTCCAGGCTACTACACCACACCACTATACCAGCCTACTACACCACACCACTACACCAGGCAACTACACCACACCAATATTCTAGGCTACTACACAACACCACTATACCAGGCTTCTTCACCACACCACTACACCAGGGTACTACACCACACCACTATACCAGGCTACTACACCACACCACTATACCAGGCTACTACACCACGCCACTACAGTAGGGTACTACACCACACCAATACACCACACTACTACACCACACCACTAGACCAGGCTACTTCACCACACCACTACACCAAACCACTACACCAAGCTACAACACCACACATCTACTCTAGGCTACTACACCACACCTCTATACCAGGCTGCTACACTACACCAGGGTACTACACTACACCAGGCTACTACACCACACCAATATTCCAGGCTACTACACCGCACCACTATACCAGGCTACTACAAAACACCACTACATTAGGGTACTACACCACACCAATAATCCAGACTACTACACCAAACCACTATACCAGGCTACTACAAAACACCACTACACCAGGGTACTACAAGACACTAATATACCAGGCTACTACACCAAGCCACTACATTAGGGTACTACACCACACCACTATACCAGGCTGCTACACCATACCACTATATCAGGGTACAACACAATGCCACTGTACCAGGCTACTACACCCTACGACTATTCCATGCTACTACACAACATCACTACACCAGGCTGCTACACCATGAACTACACCAGGCTATTACACCACACAACTATTCCAGGCTACTACACCACACCACTACACCAGGCTACTACACCACCCCACTTCACCAGGCTACTACACCACACCACTACACCAGGCTACTTCACCACACAACTACACCACACCACTACACCAGGCTACTACACCACACCACTGCACAAGGCTACTACACCACATCACTACACCAGGCTACTACACCACACCACTATACCAGGGTACTACACCACACCACTATACCAGGCAATTACACCAAGCCACTATACCAGGCTACTACACCACGCCACTACAACAGGGTACTACACAACATTACTGTACCAGGCTACTACACCACACAACTGCACCAGGCTATTACACCACACCACTACACCACACCACTACATCACACCACTAAACCTCACCACTACACCAGGCTACTACGGCACACCACTACTCTAGGCTATTACACCACACCACTATACCAGGCTACTACACTACACCAGGGTACTACACTACACCAGGCTAATAAACCACACCACTATACCAGGCTACTACACCACACCACTACACCAGGCTACTACACCACACCAATATTCCTGGCTACTACACCACACCACTATACCAGGCTACTACACCACACCACTACACCAGGCTACTACACTACACCAATATTCCAGGCTACTACACAACACCACTATACCAGGCTACTACACCACACCACTACATCAGCGTACTACACCACACCACTATACCAGGCTACTACACCACACCACTATACCAGGCTACTACACCACGCCACTACACTAGGGTAATACACCACACCACTATACCAGGCTACTACACCATACCACTATACCAGGGTACTACACCATGCAACTACAACAGGCTACTACACCACACTACTAAACCATGCTACTACACAACACAACTACACCAGGCTGCTACACCATGCCACTACACCAGGCTACTACCCCACACCACTATACAAGGCTACTACACCACACCAGTACACTAGGCTACTACACCATAACACTATACCAGGCTACTACACCATGCCACTACACCAGGCTACTACACCACACCAATACACCAGGCTACTACACCACACCACTACACCAGGCTACTTCACCACACAACTACACCACACCACTACACCAGGCTACTACACCACACCACTGCACAAGGCTACTACACCACACCACTAAACCAGGCTACTACACCACACCACTATACCAGGCTACTACACTACACCAGGGTACTACACTACACCAGGGTACTACACTGCACCACTACACCAGGCTACTACACCACACCACTATACCAGGGTACTACACCACACCACTATACCAGGCAACTACACCATACCTCTATACCAGGCTACTACACCATGCCACTACAACAGGGTACTACACCACACCACTGTACCAGGCTACTACACCACACAACTACACCAGGCTATAACACCACACCACTACACCACACCACTACATAACACCACTACACCACACCACAACACAAGGCTACTACACCACACTACTACTCCAGGCTACTACACCACATCACTATACCAGGCTACTACACTACTCCAGGGTACTACACTACAACAGGCTACTACACCACACCACTATACCAGGCTACTACACTACTCCAGGGTACTACACTACACCAGGCTACTACACCACACCACTATACCAGGCTACTACACCACACCACTACACAAGGCTACTACACCACCCTAATATTCCAGGCTACTACACCACACCACTATACCAGCCTACTACACCACACCACTACACCAGGCAACTACACCACACCAATATTCTAGGCTACTACACAACACCACTATACCAGGCTTCTACACCACACCAATACACCAGGGTACTACACCACACCACTATACCAGGCTACTACTCCACACCACTATACCAGGCTACTACACCACGCCACTACACTAGGGTACTACACCACACCACTATACCAGGCAACTACACCATACCAATATATCAGGGTACTACACCATGCCACTATACCAGGCTACTACACCACGCCACTACACCAGGGTACTACACCACACCACTGTACCAGACTACTAGACCACACTACTACACCAGGGTATTACACCACACCAATACACCACACCACTACACAAAACCTCTACACCAAGCTACAACACCACACTACTACTCTAGGCTACTACACCACACCTCTATACCAGGCTGCTACACTACACCAGGGTACTACACTACACCAGGCTACTACACCACACCAATATTCCAGGCTACTACAGCACACCACTATACCAGGCTACTACAAAACACCACTATATTAGGGTACTACACCACACCAATAATCCAGACTACTACACCACACCACTATACCAGGCTACTACAAAACTCCACTACACCAGGGTACTACAAGACACTAATATACCAGGCTACTACACCACGCCACTACATTAGGGTACTACACCACACCACTATACCAGGCTACTACACCATACCACTATATCAGGGTACAACACAATGCCACTGTACCAGGCTACTACACCCTACCACTATACCATGCTACTACACAACACCACTACACCAGGCTGGTACACCATGCCACTACACCAGGCTATTACACCACACAATTATACCAGGCTACTACACCACACTACTACACCAGGCTACTACACCACCCCACTTCACCAGGCTACTACACCACACCATTACACCAGGCTACTTCACCACACAACTACACCACACCACTACACCAGGCTACTACACCACACCACTGCACAGGGCTACTACACCACATCACTACACCAGGCTACTACACCACACCACTATACCAGGCAACTACACTACACCAGGGTACTACACTGCACAACTACACCAGGCTACTACACCACACCACTATACCAGGGTACTACACCACACCACTATACCAGGCAATTACACCATGCCACTATACCAGGCTACTACACCACGCTACTACAACAGGGTACTACACCACATTACTGTACCAGGCTACTACACCACACAACTGCACCAGGCTATTACACCACACCACTACACCACACCACTACATCACACCACTACACCTCACCACTACACCAGGCTACTACGGCACACCTCTTCTCCATGCTATTACACCACACCACTATACCAGGCTACTACACTACTCCAGGGTACTACACTACACCAGGCTAATAAACCATACCACTATACCAGGCTACTACACCACACCACTACACCAGGCTACTACACCACACCAATATTCCAGGCTACTACACCACACCACTATACCAGGCTACTACACCACACCACTACACCAGGCTACTACACAACACCAATATTCCAGGCTACTACACAACACCACTATACCAGGCTACTACACCACACCACTACATCAGCATACTACACCACACCACTATACCAGGCTACTACACCACACCACTATACCAGGCTACTACACCATGCCACTACACTAGGGTAATACACCACACCACTATACCAGGCTACTACACCATACCACTATACCAGGGTACTACACCATGCCACTATACCAGGCTACTACACCACACCACTAAACCATGCTACTACACAACACCACTACACCAGGCTGCTACACCATGCCACTACACCAGGCTACTACCCCACACTACTATACCAGGCTACTACACCACACCACTACACTAGGCTACAACACCACACCACTACACCAGGCTGCTACACCACACACCACTACACCAGGCTACTACACTACACCAGGGTACTACACCGCACCACTATACCAGGCTACTACACCACACCACTACACCAGGCTACTACACCACACCACTACACCAGGCAACTACAACACACTACTACTCCAGGCTACTACACAACACCACTCTACCAGGCTACTACACTACACCAGGGTACTACACTTCACCACTACACCAGGCTACTACACTGTCGTGACGCCGCCCCCCCCCCCCGGTTCATTCCGAACACAGCGAATACACAACACATAACACCTTGCCTCAGCAACCGTTACTACCACCTATACTCCTACACACATCAGACCCTTGAGGCGTACCACTCGGTTTGTACTGGAACACAATGAATGAACATATGGAAGGTATTTAAAGGCCGTCGGGTTTTGTCATTTAATAAAAATGAATAGACTCTGACAAATAAATACATATTAACATACTCTATTAGGTCAATACACTTCCAATTCCCATAGACCACTTGACCTCCGCGATCACCACCCACACTCGTAACTTCCGCCTAAGTCCCTAATATTGAATGATTACTACAACGCTCCACACCCGGTTAGTCTTTCATTCAATACTCACATACTGCAGACTTAAATTGGTCACTAAGATCACATCAGGTTCTCGCATAGCTGTCTGCTACACTTCGTTGCTGCCGCAAACGGGGATCCAGAGGACTTGCCAGTTCAACTCCCACAATCAGACTGACTCCAGCCAACCATGGCCTCAAACATTTCACCACGCCTCTCGAGAAAGGTATAATCCGATTAACCTTATCCCTAGAGCGGTAACCTTGATCCTAGAAGCCTGACGAAGAATAATTCCTCTTTCCAGGAATTATTAATTTCGCTAAACAGCTTCGGTCTTAATCCATTGACCTTTCTTAGATATGTGATCCATAGTCTATCTATTTACATGTACTTCCAATCATCATTCGTTAAGTCTTGTAGTAATGCTCCTCTAGCTAATAATTCCTACTAACTTGTGGATTACAACAACACCACACCACTATACCAGGCTACTACAAAACACCACTACACCAGGCAACTACACCACACAACTACACCAGGCTACTACACCACACCACTACACCAGGGTACTACACCGCACCACTATACCAAGCTACTACACCACACCACTATACCAGGCTACTACACCACACCACTATACCAGGCTACTACACCACACCACTGTAGCAGGCTACTACACCACACTACTACACCAGGCTATTTCACCACACCACTACACCACACTAGGCTACTACACCACACCACTACTCCAAGCTACTACACGACACCACTATACCAGGCTACTACACTACACCACTAAACCAGGCTACTACAACACACCACTATTCTAGGCTACTACACCATACCACTATGCCAGGCTACTACACCACACCACTACACCAGGGTGCTACACTACACCACTATACCAGGCTACTACACCATGCCACTACACCAGGGTACTTCACCACAACACTATACAAGGCTACTACACCATACCACTATGCCAGGGTACTACATCACACCACTGTACCAGGCTTCTACACCACACCTCTATACCAGGGTACTACACCACATCACCAGGTTACTACACCACATCACTATACCAGGCTACTACACCACACCATTTCACGAAGTTACTACACCACACCACTACACCAGGCTGCTACACCATGCCACTACACCAGGCTACTACACCATAGCACTATACCAGTCTACTACACCACACCACTGTACCAGGCTACTACACCACACCACTACACCAGGCTACTACAATACACCAGTACACCATGCTACTACACTACACCAGGGTACTACACCACATCACTATACCAGGCTACTACTTCACGCTACTACACCAGGCTACTTCACCACACCACTACACCACACCAATACACCAGGGTATTACACCACACCACTGCACATGGCTAATACACCATACCACTACACCAGGCTACTATACCACACCACTGCACAAGGCTACTACACCACACAACTATACCAGGGTACTACACCACACCACTATACCAGGCTACTACCCAGCAAACACAAATCATCTAGAAAATGGTCGTCTATCTCTTCCCATAGGTGTGGGAATGATTTGCATTGAGAATGGTGCAGGAGAGCCTTTGAGAAACTTTTAATCAAATAATCCAAACTCAAAGGTTTTATAATAAATAAAACCTGGTTTTATAATAAATAAAACCAGGTTCCTGTTTATAATAAACAGGAACCTGTTTAAGGAATCATTCAGAACCTTGTATACACATATGTAAGACCAATCCTGGAGTATGCAGCCCCAGCATGCAGTCCGTAGTCAAGGCGAAGCTTGAAAAAGTTCAGAGATATGCCACTAGTCTAATCCCAGAACTAAGAGGCATGAGTTACGAAGAAACGCTGCGTGAAATGCCCCTCACGACACTAGAAGACAGACGAGTAAGGGGAGACATGATCACTAACTACAAAATTCTCAGAGGAATTGACAGGGTAGATAAAGAAAAACTATTTTCGCGTACCGCCCGTGTTAAACACGGGTGGAAACTGAGTACCCAAAATGAGCCACAGGGACGTTAGAAAGAACTTTTTCAGTGTCAGAGTAGTTAACAGATGGAATGCATTAGGCAGTGATGTGGTGGAGGCTGACTCCATACACAGTTTCATATGTAGATGTGATAGAGCCCAATAGGCTCAGGAATCTGTACATCAGTTGAATTACAGTTGAGAGGCGGGACCAAAGAGCCAGAGCTCAACCCCCGCAAGCACAATTGGGTGAGAACACAGAGTCAAAAAACGACGCCATCTCTCTCTTCCTCCTCATAAAGATTCCTCCTCCCATCATACTGCGCACATCGCTAATTCTCACCACAATCCGATTTTCAGAATCCCGGTCACTAAATCCTGTAAATGAATATTTTTCCACAAGTTTATTTTGTAATGGAACATGAGAAGTTGTTTGAAGATTCACAGATGGACGAAACAATGACAGTGTGCTGTGGCTAGCGCTGTAAACATCTTGAACAGCATTGTGTTCACTGATATCTGAACATTGAACACAGTCCTAATCACAGTCAGGCCCTTCTGTAATACTATCATGGCTAAATAATGTCAATTACATATATATTTTGACATTTTTAGACGATGCTGTGGTGACAAGGTGAACAGCAGTGCTGTTAGCTCATGCTGTGTGCACCTACCTTGGTTGCTCACTCAAAACTGAGGCCTTCACACCCGTGAATGTTGCCCACGATTTTTTTAAATAGTGTCTGTTTACTAGAGCCCTGATGAAGCGGATGTGAACTCCAGTGTAGCCGCGGGACTTTTAAATCTTATGAAGTACTCCCAACCATTCAGAGCTATGGTGCACCGTCCTGCAATAGTGACTCACCCCAGCTATAAATTTATTGCGCCTTTTAAGGTTTAAGGGTTTAATTCACACTACTATTTGTTAGTTTAGAATTGTATGCCCTCAGCTGTTTGTAGTGTGAGAGCTGATCTTCCAGCATCGGACTTGGTCCGCCACATGTGATCCATCATGAGCAGGTATTAATTGTCACAATCTAGTCCTGGTGTGTCGCAGCTCAACTAATTTCTAGTGTGCTCACAATATACCTGGGGAAATGTTACAACGTAACATCTACCAAGAACAGATATACTTCAATTGTAGCACATAAAGTATATTAGGTACTTATCCTTGTGGGGTTGTGTTATCATGCCTTTGGACGATTAATACTAGATACAGGAAATATCTGGCAAATAAATCTGAGCTAATAGACTAACCTAACTGTGGCACCTTCCTCCTGTTATGCAAGTTGCCCAAACACATAGTGACTATATTCCTTTGTTGTAAGTCACCCTGCTAACTAGAATTTGCAGGAGGAAATTTGTGTTGTAAAAGGGCCGTTTGTGGGCTCAAGTTTCAACAAAACACTCTCCTTGCAGTGCCTTTGTTTACAATGGCCGGTTTACAATAATCACATTAACATGGTAGTCATCTAGTGGAACATTCCCTGGCTGTGTGGTCACATTAACATGGTAGTCATCCAGTGGAACATTCCCTGGCTGTGTGGTCACATTAACATGGTAGTCATCGAGTAGAACACGTAACCAGTTAATTTCTCTGGAGCCAATGGTATTGTTATCATTAGAATATACCGTATAACATGTATACTCGATAGATACATGTTGGAGAGCTGTTGGATCAGGATGAACATTACCCGGAATGAGTTAAGCGGAGCACTGTGGTGATCATACATCTTATGTTCCTTCTTCCTGTAATACTTCTTTTTGCTTATCTAAAATAGTTTTACTCTAATATTATGACAAAAGGAGCCATTGGCTTGGCTTTCTGCGGTATGCTTTAGTATTGTAAACGTAACTTAAAGCGTTGATTAATGTCCTGCAAACCTAAATAAAAACATATATTTTGTCTAAGATTATGTCTTTTTTTATATATATGTTCCTTCAGTAATGCAATTTACAATAATGTTTGTTACTGCTGTGTTGGTCCTGGTCACGATAACCGACCTTGAAGCTTGGCTGGATGTTGGAGCAATTGTTATCATGTTTAAACACTTCTAACTTACTTGTGAGATATTCCTTAATATCATCTTTAGTTCTTCTTGGTTAGTGATCATTACAGTGTCACCATCAGGTCCTTCGATGATGTAATCTTGTGATACACATAAATATTGTTGATCTTATTAGCACTGTAAGCTTGCGACAATGTATATTACAGTCCAAAATTACTTTTATGTTTTTAGCAAAATACAGAATGGTGATGAATATTTTTTCGGTGTTTTTTGTGATTGGGAACTATTTCCCTTCTTGTAAGATTGATATTCTGACTTAGAACAATATAAAAATATATATTTGCTGTTTTATGGAGATGAGACACTATTGACACTTAGCTAAATGAGATCATCCCTTAATATGTCATGGTACAGATAAGAAGGTTTAACCCACAGTTACTGATAACTCCAGTTTAATCCGCAATTATCATGAAGGACTTACGAATAATATCAGCTTGCCTGTCAAGAAAGTAACAGCTAATCAGCTCTTCCACTTCAGTTTGCAACCCATAAGTTTCAGGAATGTGATCCATTATGTTTCAACCTTCGTACCCAACTAGGTGTGATTGCGGAGGTTGAGCTTCGGCTCTTTGGTCCCTCCTCTCGACCGCCAATCAACTGGTGTACAGGTTCCTAATCCTATTAGGCTCTGTCATATCTACTTTTGAATCGATGTATGGTATCTGTCTCCACCACACCACCTCATAATGTATTCCATTGTTTAATTACAATGACACTAAAAAATTTCTTTCTAATTTCTATGGTTCATTTGGGTACTCAATTTCCACCTGTGTCCGTTAGTGCGTTTGCACATTGTGTGAAATACTCTTTATTTACCCCATCTATTCCTCGGAGAATCTTGTAATGTGGTGATCATATCTTCCCTATCTCTTCTGTCTACCAGCGAAGTGAGATTTAGTTCCCGTAGTTTCTCCTTCTCGATCATATCCTTCATCTCGGTTACTAGTCTGGTGGCCATCCTTTGAACCTTCTCTAATTTAGTCAAATGCTTGATGTAGTCTCCTGCATGGTTCCATAAATCGGGTGTATTGAATAATCCATGAATGTGGTCTACTGTGTGTTCCCATAAGTATAGTGAATGTTATGACTCCAAAAGTATCAGCAAAAGTGAGATGTACATTATATCCTTGATGTGTAACATATTGTGTTAATATATAACAGTATTTATTCATAATATTGGCAGCTTTTATTGATTATCTTTCTCTTGAGTTTGGCTGTATTGCCTTATGAAACGAGTTAATTTCCAACTTCAGTAATGTAAAATCACCTTCGGTTTTCCTTATCAATAACACTGTTGGAAAATATTATAATTTAATAATTAACTATCTGTTATATTAACGGTTAACGGAATAATACGAGAATTTGTCAATCTAGTCCGCCACCGTTTGTGACATCCTTTTATCTAGGCTCCGGCCTGAGTCTCAGCAGGTTCTTGGATAGGCCAGGGAGGCAACACTCACCAATATTATTAAAAACTAGCTGTACCCAGCCACGCGTTGATTTGGCTCAGCAACACATGTGCGTTGCTGAGCTACAGCATCCTTTCCCTGTCTCCCAGTCCTCCCACACCATTGCCTCCCTCTCCTCCATCCCCCCTCGTCCTCCCAACAATTCCTCACTCCCCCGTCCCAACCTCCTGCCCACAATTCCCCTCCCTCCCCCATTCCTTTTTCCTCCCCACCATCCCCCACTCCACAATCCCATCGTCCTTTCCACCATCCCCCACTCCCCTTTCCCTTTGTCCTCCCCACCATTCTCCATTCTCGTCCCCACCATCCCCAACTCCTCCGTTTCCCTCGTCCTCCTCACCATTACCCCCTCCTCAGTTCCCTCATCATCCCCCCTCCTGTCCCCTCGTCTTCCCCAACTCCCCACTCCCTCGTTCGATGTATTTCCAAATGATCTGATGTTCCCATCAGAAAATTGGGAACATCAAATGATCTGATGTTTCCCTTCGCTGGAATAAGAAAAAACAGTTAAAAAACGGAATGAAAACTAGGGTATGGTAATCAACACAGCTCAATTCCAACGCAATGTCATACAAAATAATGAAATCAAAATAAAAATCAATAAAAATCTATGAAAATTCAATTTAATAATGAAATAGGAAACATTGAAATAGAATCGTTACATATTTAATATAGCGTGTGGAACAGATATGGGACTGTTTTTAAAAAAAACATGATTTTACGTCACAGATGTGGCATTTATATGGTAGGTGTATAAAAACACGCACGTATTCGAATGGAATGTTGTGTCAAAATTTCATTGGAATCGGTAAGGAGGTTTCAAAGATTTCCTTCCCATGAAAAACACAGTTTAAAAAAAAAGTTTTGTTTTTACCCACCCGTCACAGACATAACATCTGCATAGTATGTATATAAAAACCTGCTCGGACGCAAATTAAACGTTATGTGAGAATTTCAAAGCAATCGGTGAAGAACTTTTGGAGATTAGCGATTTTGAACAAACGAGCACTTACATTTTTTCTATATATAGATTTGTGCTCCCAAACACAAGGATCACTAAATTACACACAGAAATCACTGTAGCATGATGCATCAAATGAACAAATCCACAAGGGCCATGACGAGGAATCGAACCTACGTCCGAGAGGATCCCAGACGCTGCTTTAATCGACTGAGTTACGACATGTTCAAAAGAATGGCAACCAGAGGTTCTATTAACCTTACTTGGATCCTGCAGCCTCTCCGAGACGCAAACCAGGGTTTTACACAATTTCCCTTTGCACTCGAGCTCTATCAATAAGCTGTTCCACCTCTTCACCCTTACTACTTTACACTTTCCTCTCGGACGTAGAGGGATCTTCTTGGACATAGGGTCGAACCCTCGTCACGGCGCTTGTGAATTTATTCATCACTAAATTATTTATGTTTCCTCGTTTTTCTGTAATCTATATTTTTTCTTAATTTAAGGTAATATTCAAATTCAAAATGTTAAGTATATGGATTAAATTGTATTGTTATTATTGTATATTTCTTATTTCTTATGGTGAAGATTTGCTACCACAAAAATTAAGCAAATGTGAATTGTTCAGAATCTTTCAATTTTTTCTACATGTTTTTGTATAAATTGATACAAATGTTGATATTCTTATATTTTTCCTGGGAAGATTTGAGGCCCAAACCTCCTTCTCAGCTCCCCATCAATCACAAAATGCAACTAATTTTGTTTTCATTTTATTGTAATTACTTTATTAGCATATGATCATAAAATGCATATGGTTTAAACTCTTTTTATATATATCTGCAAACCCATAATTGGTCAGAGAAAACCCATATCATATCAGTGCTAAACTGTAACATGATTAAGAGTTAAATACATTTCATCCCGAATTTTCCATAACCTTTTTCTATTTCAAAAGAAAGAATTATTTGTTGAATTTTTGAACAAAGCATCTCAAGGGAGGAGCCGCAGAAAAAATGCCACAAAGTAATTGTTAGGAGATGTTTATGTACAATTTTTATATATTAAAGGGCCTGGTGACTTTTTTTCAAAATTTGAAAAATAGTGAAAAATTTCAAATAAATCTCCCACATCAGCGTCATGAAAAGTTCATCCCAATATGTTAAGAAAGGAATTTTTCACGAATTTTAACTAAATAAATGGGCCGCAACCAGTACTGATAATAACGATAATATCTCCTATTTAGGAGCAATCAGGGATAAAGAGATGAAAGCACCTGTCCGACGCACAAAGAAGAAGGGTAATAAGTAAGTAATTATCAAAAGAAGGCTCCAAACCGGGATCGCTATATATCATCATCAAAGTGCGAAATAATCAGAGGGTGCTAAATATCACCAAGAATGCCAATACGAGAACAGAAACGCACAAGGCGAACAATATCAAAAGTATCCGATTCACAAAGAATTCTATCGAAGGACAAGTGACCGCGAGGGATGGTCGGCAAGCAAGACACACGCTCGTCCTGGAAGTCAGGACATTCAACAAGGATATGCACAACTGTAAGAGGGACAACGCATTTCGGACAATAAGGAGCAGAGCAGCACTCCATTAAGTGACCGTGAGTTAAGCGAGTATGGCCAATCCGCAACCTTGCTAGAGCAGTTTCCCATCGCCGGTTACGGTGGCAGGAGGAAGGCCACGGGGACACACTTCGTTTGAGAGTACGCAGCTTGTTACTAACTACAAAGGACCAACAACCCTGCCAACGGGCAAGGATGGAGGAATGAATAACTGGATAAAAGTCGGAATAAGGAATACCTTTATGGGAGATGGGACAAGAACGGATAGCTTCCCTAGCGGCAGCATCCACACGCTCATTTAAAGAAACACCAATATGGCTGGGAACCCAGCAAAACTCTACTGATTTAAATTTACTTGAAATAATAAACAGCCAATGTGGAATCTCGATGACCACTGGATGGACAGGATTAAAGGACCCTAGAGCCATGAGGGTACTACGAGAGTCAATTACAACCACAAAGGAGGATCGACAATGAGAAAGCAAGAGGCGGAGAGCATAGAGAATAGCACAAAGTTTTGCTGTAAAGATGCTAGCCTCCGATGGGAGGCGACATATATAAGTGTGGTCAGGAAAAACAACAAAGTAGCCCACAACGTTCGCAGACTTAGACCCATCGGAGAAGATGGAAATAGAGTGGGAGTGCGAAGAAAAGTGCTCAAGGAAAAGGCGTTTCAGAACCGGAGGAGGGATAAACGCATTAGTGATGCGGGTCAAGGATGTACAAAACTTTGGAAGGAGGTACTCTCTACGGGGACAAGGAAGGAACAATACGAGGAGAAACATTAGAAATACGAACGGAAAGAGAATCCTGTTAGCAAGATAGTCGGACAGAATGAGGGAGGCGATAAAGAGGAACAGGAACCACAGAAGGGGTTAAAGCTAAAGCACGACAGAAGCAAGAGGAAGGATGTTGTAAGGACTGCGCAAGATTGAGAAGACAGAAGCGATCACTGCGGTCCTGGAGAGAGAGGAAGCCAGTGTCAACATACAAGCTGAGGGCGGGAGTCGAACGGAAGCCACCAGAGCTGAGACGAAACCCAGGATGGTGCAAAGCATCAAGACGGCGAAGAGTAGAAGGAGAAACAGAAGAGTATGCAGGGCAACCATAATCAAGTTTAGACAGGACGAGAGAGGAGTGCAAATAGAGGAGCGTGCGCCTATCCGCTCCCCAAGAAGTATGGGACAAAACCTAAAGTGAGTTAAAGGCCTTAGAGCATTCAACTCGGTGGTAAGAGATATGGGGCGACCAAGACAAACGAGTGCCTTAAATTAACCCCAAAAGCTTCGCGGAATCTTTGCACACAAGGGGATGACCATAAAACGAGAAAGAGGAACGAAGAACTTCCGAGTTCGATGCTTCCGAGTAAAAGTCATAGCACAAGTCATAGCACAAGTCTAAGGCACTTAACTCACTTTAACTCATCCCACCCCTGAACAGGTGCCCGCCCTCACATATCCCACCCCTGTACGAGTTCCCGCCCTCATATATCCAACCCCTATATGGGTGCCCGCCTTCATATATCACACACCTGTACTGGTGCCCGCCCTCATATATCCCACACCAGTGCGGGTGTCCGCCGGCATGTATCCCACCACTGTACGGGTGCCCGCCCTCATATATCCCACCCCTGTATGGTTGCCCACCTGCATGTATCCCACCCCTGTACGGGTGCCTGCCCTCATATAACCCACCCCTATACAGGTGCTTGCCGGCATGTATCCCACCACTGTACGGGTGCCCGCCCACATACATCCCACCCCTGTATGGTTGCCCGCCTGAATGTATCCCACCACTGTACGGGTGCCCCCCTGCATGTATCCCACCCCTGTACGGGTGCCCGCTGCATGTATCCCAACCCTGTACGGGTAGTCGCCCTCATATATCCCACGCCTCTACTGGTGCCCCCCTCATATTTCCCACACCTGAACGGGTACCCGCCCTCATATATCCCACCCCTGTACGGGTGCCCGCCCTCATATATCCCACCCCTGTACGGGTGCCCGCCGGCATGTATCCCACCACTGTATGGGTGCCCGCCCTCATATATCCCACCCCTGTATGGTTGCCCGCCTGCATGTATCCCACCCCTGTACGGTTGCCTGCCCTCATATATCCCACCCCTGTACAGGTGCCCTCTTTCATATATCCCAACCCTGAACGAGTGCCCGCCCTCACATATCCCACCCCTGTACGGGTGCCCGCCGTCATATATCCCACCCCAGGACGGTTGCCCACCCTCATATATCCCACCCTTGCACGGGTGCCCGCCCTCATATCCCACCCCTGCATGGGTGCCTGCCCTCATATATACCACCCCTTTACGGGTGCCCGCCCTCATATATCCTACCCCTGTATGGGTGTCCTCCCTCATATATCCCATCCGTGTACGGGTGCCCGCACTTAAATATCCCACCCCTGTACGGGTTCCCACCCTCATATATCCCACCCCTGTACGGGCGCTACCCCCTCAGATATCCCACCACTGTATAGGTGCCCGCCCTCATATATCCCACCTCTATACGGGTGCCCGCCTTCATATATCCCACCCTTGTACGGGTGCCCGCCCTCATATATCCCACCCCTGTACGGGTGCCCGCCTGCATGGTTTCCACCCCTATACGGGTGCCCGCCCGCATGTATCCCACCCCTATGCAGGTGCCCTCCCTCATATCCCACCCTTGTACGGGTGCCCGCCCTCACAAATCCCTCCCTTGTACGGGTGCCCACCTGCATGTATCCCACCCCTGTATGTGTGCCCGCCCTCATTTAACGAACCCCTGTACGGGTGCCCGCCCGCATATATCCCACCCTATACAGGTGCCCACCCTCATATATCCCCCCCTTTAAACGGGTGCCTGCCTGCATATATACCACCCCTTTACGGGTGCCAGCCCTCATATATCGCCCCCTTGTACGGGTGCCCGCCCGCATATATCCCACCCCTGTACGGGTTCCCGCCCTCATATATCCAACCCCTGTATGGGTGCCAGCCTTCATATATCACCCACCTGTACTGGTACGACATATATATATATATATATATATATATATATATATATATATATATATATATATATATATATATATATATATATATATATATATATATATATATATATAAACCCACTACACCATCAGACCCTACAAAAGAAGTAGAGACTTCGAGATATATATACATCTCAAATGTCTCCACTTCCCGAGGGCACCAGATAAGTATGAGGTTAGTCTGCGTTTTTCATCAAGCCACTGTCAATGTGAGAGAACTCGTGTCCATGCTATAAACCTATACTTGCATAAACCACAAGTGAAGATAAACAATCTTTGGACAACACCCACCAGTGGGACTCGAACCCAGAAAGCACATCTACCTTCCAGTAGCTGCCATAACTAGTACGCTTTAACCCACTACACCATCAGACCCTACAAAAGAAGTAGAGACGTCGAGATATATATACATCTCAAATATCTCCACTTCCCGAGGGCACCAGATAAGTGTGAGGTTAGTCTGCGTTTTTCATCAAGCCACTGTCAATGTGAGAGAACTCGTGTCCATGCTATAAGCCTATACTTGCATAAACCACAAGTGAAGATTAACAATCTTTGGACAACACCCACCAGTGGGACTCGAACCCAGAAAGCACAACTACCTTCCAGTAGCTGCCATAACTAGTACGCTTTAACCCACTACACCATCAGACCCTACAAAAGAAGTAGAGGCG
Source organism: Procambarus clarkii (assembly GCF_040958095.1). NCBI lineage: Eukaryota > Metazoa > Arthropoda > Malacostraca > Decapoda > Cambaridae > Procambarus > Procambarus clarkii. Next base: position 27,492,944 of record NC_091200.1, read on the forward strand.
TCGAGATATATATACATCTCAAATATCTCCACTTCCCGAGGGCACCAGACAAGTGTGAGGTTAGTCTGCGTTTTTCATCAAGCCACTGTCAATGTGAGAGAACTCGTGTCCATGCTATAAGCCTATACTTGCATAAACCACAAGTGAAGATTAACAATCTTTGGACAACACCCACCAGTGGGACTCGAACCCAGAAAGCACAACTACCTTCCAGTAGCTGCCATAACTAGTACGCTTTAACCCACTACACCATCAGACCCTACAAAAGAAGTAGAGACGTCGAGATATATATACATCTCAAATATCTCCACTTCCCGAGGGCACCAGATAAGTGTGAGGTTAGTCTGCGTTTTTCATCAAGCCACTGTCAATGTGAGAGAACTCGTGTCAATGCTATAAGCCTATACTTGCATAAACCACAAGTGAAGATTAACAATCTTTGGACAACACCCACCAGTGGGACTCGAACCCAGAAAGCACAACTACCTTCCAGTAGCTGCCATAACTAGTACGCTTTAACCCACTACACCATCAGACCCTACAAAAGAAGTAGAGACTTCGAGATATATATACATCTAAAATATCTTCACTTCCCGAGGGCACCAGATAAGTGTGAGGTTAGTCTGCGTTTTTCATCAAGCCACTGTCAATGTGAGAGAACTCGTGTCCATGCTATAAGCCTATACTTGCATAAACCGCAAGTGAAGATTAACAATCTTTGGACAACACCCACCAGTGGGACTCGAACCCAGAAAGCACAACTACCTTCCAGTAGCTGCCATAACTAGTACGCTTTAACCCACTACACCATCAGACCCTACAAAAGAAGTAGAGACTTCGAGATATATATACATCTCAAATATCTCCACTTCCCGAGGGCACCAGATAAGTGTGAGGTTAGTCTGCGTTTTTCATCAAGCCACTGTCAATGTGAGAGAACTCGTGTCCATGCTATAAGCCTATACTTGCATAAACCACAAGTGAAAATTAACAATCTTTGGACAACACCCACCAGTGGGACTCGAACCCAGAAAGCACAACTACCTTCCAGTAGCTGCCATAACTAGTACGCTTTAACCCACTACACCATCAGACCCTACAAAAGAAGTAGAGACTTCGAGATATATATACATCTCAAATATCTCCACTTCCCGAGGGCACTAGATAAGTGTGAGGTTAGTCTGCGATTTTCATCAAGCCACTGTCAATGTGAGAGAACTCGTGTCCATGCTATAAGCCTATACTTGCATAAACCACAAGTGAAGATTAACAATCTTTGGACAACACCCACCAGTGGGACTCGAACCCAGAAAGCACAACTACCTTCCGGTAGCTGCCATAACTAGTACGCTTTAACCCACTACACCATCAGACCCTACAAATGAAGTAGAGACTTCGAGATATATATACATCTCAAATATCTCCACTTCCCGAGGGCACCAGATAAGTGTGAGGTTAGTCTGCGTTTTTCATCAAGCCACTGTCAATGTGAGAGAACTCGTGTCCATGCTATAAGCCTATACTTGCATAAATTACAAGTGAAGATTAACAATCTTTGGACAACACCCACCAGTGGGACTCGAACCCAGAAAGCACAACTACCTTCCAGTAGCTGCCATAACTAGTACGCTTTAACCTACTACACCATCAGACCCTACAAAAGAAGTAGAGACTTCGAGATATATATACATCTCAAATATCTCCACTTCCCGAGGGCACCAGATAAGTGTGAGGTTAGTCTGCGTTTTTCATCAAGCCACTGTCAATGTGAGAGAACTCGTGTCCATTCTATAAGCCTATACTTGCATAAACCACAAGTGAAGATTAACAATCTTTGGACAACACCCACCAGTGGGACTCGAACCCAGAGAGCACAACTACCTTCCAGTAGCTGCCATAACTAGTACGCTTTAACCCACTACACCATCAGACTCTACAAAAGAAGTAGAGACTTCGAGATATATATACATCTCAAATATCTCCTCTTCCCGAGGGCACCAGATAAGTGTGAGGTTAGTCTGCGTTTTTCATCAAGCCACTGTCAATGTGAGAGAACTCGTGTCCATGCTATAAGCCTATACTCACATAAACAACAAGTGAAGATTAACAATCTTTGGACAACACCCACCAGTGGGACTCGAACCCAGAAAGCACAACTACCTTCCAGTAGCTGCCATAACTAGTACGCTTTAACCCACTACACCATCAGACCCTACAAAAGAAGTAGAGACTTCGAGATATATATACATCTCAAATATCTCCACTTCCCGAGGGCACCAGATAAGTGTGAGGTTAGTCTGCGTTTTTCATCAAGCCACTGTCAATGTGAGAGAACTCGTGTCCATGCTATAAGCCTATACTTGCATAAACCACAAGTGAAGATTAACAATCTTTGGACAACACCCACCAGTGGGACTCGAACCCAGAAAGCACAACTACCTTCCAGTAGCTGCCATAACTAGTACGCTTTAACCCACTACACCATCAGACCCTACAAAAGAAGTAGAGACATCGAGATATATATACATCTCAAATATCTCCACTTCCCGAGGGCACCAGATAAGTGTGAGGTTAGTCTGCGTTTTTCATCAAGCCACTGTCAATGTGAGAGAACGCGTGTCCATGCTATAAGCCTATACTTGCATAAACCACAAGTGAAGATTAACAATCTTTGGACAACACCCACCAGTGGGACTCGAACCCAGAAAGCACAACTACCTTCCAGTAACTGCCATAACTAGTACGCTTTAACCTACTACACCATCAGACCCTACAAAAGAAGTAGAGACTTCGAGATATATATACATCTCAAATATCTCCACTTCCCGAGGGCACCAGATAAGTGTGAGGTTAGTCTGCGTTTTTCATCAAGCCACTGTCAATGTGAGAGAACTCGTGTCCATTCTATAAGCCTATGCTTGCATAAACCACAAGTGAAGATTAACAATCTTTGGACAACACCCACCAGTTGGACACGAACCCAGAAAGCACAACTACCTTCCAGTAGCTGCCATAACTAGTACGTTTTAACCCACTACACCATCAGACCCTACAAAAGAAGTAGAGACTTCGAGATATATATACATCTCAAATATCTCCACTTCCCGAGGGCACCAGATAAGTGTGAGGTTAGTCTGCGTTTTTCATCAAGCCACTGTCAATGTGAGAGAACTCGTGTCCATGCTATAAGTCTATACTTGCATAAACCACAAGTGAAGATTAACAATCTTTGGACAACACCCACCAGTGGGACTCGAACCCAGAAAGCACAACTACCTTCCAGTAGCTGCCATAACTAGTACGCTTTAACCCACTACACCATCAGACCCTACAAAAGAAGTAGAGACTTCGAGATATATATACATCTCAAATATCTCCACTTCCCGAGGGCACCAGATAAGTGTGAGGTTAGTCTGCGTTTTTCATCAAGCCACTCTCAATGTGAGAGAACTCGTGTCCATGCTATAAGCCTATACTTGCATAAACCACAAATGAAGATTAACAATCTTTGGACAACACCCACAAGTGGGACTCGAACCCAGAAAGCACAACTACCTTCCAGTAGCTGCCATAACTAGTACGCTTTAACCAACTACACCATCAGACCCTACAAAAGAAGTAGAGACTTCGAGATATATATACATCTCAAATATCTCCACTTCCCGAGGGCACCAGATAAGTGTGAGGTTAGTCTGCGTTTTTCATCAAGCCACTGTCAATGTGAGAGAACTCGTGTCCATGCTATAAGCCTATACTTGCATAAACCACAAGTGAAGATTAACAATCTTTGGACAACACCCACCAGTGGGACTCGAACCCAGAAAGCACAACTACCTTCCAGTAGCTGCCATCACTAGTACGCTTTAACCTACTACACAATCAGACCCTACAAAAGAAGTAGACTTTGAGATATATATACATCTCAAATATCTCCACTTCCCGAGGGCACCAGATAAGTGTGAGGTTAGTCTGCGTTTTTCATCAAGCCACTGTCAATGTGAGAGAAGTCGAGTCCATGCTATAAGCCTATACTTGCATAAACCACAAGTGAAGATTAACAATCTTTGGACAACACCCACCAGTGGGACTCGAACCCAGATGCACAACTACCTTCCAGTAGCTGCCATATCTAGTACGCTTTAACCCACTACACCGTCAGACCCTACAAAAGAAGTAGAGACTTCGAGATATATATACATCTCAAATATCTCCACTACCCGAGGGCACCAGATAAGTGTGAGGTTAGTCTGCGTTTTTCATCAAGCCACTGTCAATGTGAGAGAACTCGTGTCCATGCTATAAGCCTATACTTGCATAAACCACAAGTGAAGATTAACAATCTTTGGACAACACCCACCAGTGGGACTCGAACCCAGAAAGCACAACTACCTTCCAGTAGCTGCCATAACTAGTACGCTTTAACCCACTACACCATCAGACCCTACAAAAGAAGTAGAGACTTCGAGATATATATACATCTCAAATATCTCCACTTCCCGAGGGCACCAGACAAGTGTGAGGTTAGTCTGCGTTTTTCATCAAGCCACTGTCAATGTGAGAGAACTCGTGTCCATGCTATAAGCCTGTACTTGCATAAACCACAAGTGAAGATTAACAATCTTTATATATATCTCAAAGTCTCTACTTCTTTTGTAGGGTCTGATAGTGTAGTGGGTTAAAGCGTACTAGTTATGGCAGCTACTGGAAGGTAGTTGTGCTTTCTGGGTTCGAGTCCCACTGGTGGGTGTTGTCCAAAGATTGTTAATCTTCACTTGTGGTTTATGCAAGTATAGGCTTATAGCATGGACACGAGTTCTCTCACATTGACAGTGGCTTGATGAAAAACGCAGACTAACCTCACACTTATCTGGTGCCCTCGGGTAGTGGAGATATTTGAGATGTATATATATCTCGAAGTCTCTACTTCTTTTGTAGGGTCTGATGGTGTAGTGGGTTAAAGCGTACTAGTTATGGCAGCTACTGGAAGGTAGTTGTGCTTTCTGGGTTCGAGTCCCACTGGTGGGTGTTGTCCAAAGATTGTTAATCTTCACTTGTGGTTTATGCAAGTATAGGCTTATTAGCATGGACACGAGTTCTCTCACATTGACAGTGGCTTGATGAAAAACGCAGAGCTAACCTCACACTTATCTGGTGCCCTCGGAAGTGGAGATATTTGAGATGTATATATATCTCGAAGTCTCTACTTCTTTTGTAGGGTCTGATGGTGTAGTGGGTTAAAGCGTACTAGTTATGGCAGCTACTGGAAGGTAGTTGTGCTTTCTGGGTTCGAGTCCCACTGGTGGGTGTTCTCCAAAGATTGTTAATCTTCACTTGTGGTTTATGCAAGTATAGGCTTATAGCATGGACACAAGTTCTCTCACATTGACAGTGGCTTGATGAAAAACGCAGACTAACCTCACACTTATCTGGTGCCCTCGGGAAGTGGAGATATTTGAGATGTATATATATCTCGAAGTCTCTACTTCTTTTGTAGGGTCTGATGGTGTAGTGGGTTAAAGCATACTAGTTATGGCAGCAACTGGAAGGTAGTTGTGCTTTCTGGGTTCGAGTCCCACTGGTGGGTGTTGTCCAATGATTGTTAATCTTCACTTGTGGTTTATGCAAGTATAGGCTCATAGCATGGACACGAGTTCTCTCACATTGACAGTGGCTTGATGAAAAACGCAGACTAACCTCACACTTATTTGGTGCCCTCGGGAAGTGGAGATATTTGAGATGTATATATATCTCGAAGTCTCTACTTCTTTTGTAGGGTCTGATGGTGTAGTGGGTTAAAGCGTACTAGTTATGGCAGCTACTGGAAGGTAGTTGTGCTTTCTGGGTTCGAGTCCCACTAGTGGGTGTTGTCCAAAGATTGTTAATCTTCACTTGTGGTTTATGCAAGTATAGGCTTATAGCATGGACACGAGTTCTCTCACATTGACAGTGGCTTGATGAAAAACGCAGACTAACCTCACACTTATCTGGTGCCCTCGGGAAGTGGAGATATTTGAGATGTATATATATCTCGAAGTCTCTACTTCTTTTGTAGGGTCTGATGGTGTAGTGGGTTAAAGCGTACTAGTTATGGCAGCTACTGGAAGGTAGTTGTGCTTTCTGGGTTCGAGTCCCACTGGTGGGTGTCGTCCAAAGATTGTTAATCTTCACTTGTGGTTTATGCAAGTATAGGCTTATAGCATGGACACGAGTTCTCTCACATTGACAGTGGCTTGATGAAAAACGCAGACTAACCTCACACTTATCTGGTGCCCTCGGGAAGTGGAGATATTTGAGATGTATATATATCTCGAAGTCTCTAATTCTTTTGTAGGGTCTGATGGTGTAGTGGGTTAAAGCGTACTAGTTATGGCAGCTACTGGAAGGTAGTTGTGCTTTCTGGGTTCGAGTCCCACTGGTGGGTGTTGTCCAAAGATTGCTAATCTTCACTTGTGGTTTATGCTAGTATAGGCTTATAGCATGGACACGAGTTCTCTCACATTGACAGTGGCTTGATGAAAAACGCAGACTAACCTCACACTTATCTGGTGCCCTCGGGAAGTGGAGATATTTGAGATGTATATATATCTCGAAGTCTCTACTTCTTTTGTAGGGTCTGATGGTGTAGTGGGTTAAAGCGTACTAGTTATGGCAGCTACTGGAAGGTAGTTGTGCTTTCTGGGTCCGAGTCCCACTGGTGGGTTTGTCCAAAGATTGTTAATCTTCACTTGTGGTTTATACAAGTATAGGCCTATAGCATGGACACGAGTTCTCTCACATTGACAGTGGCTTGATGAAAAACGCAGACTAACCTCACACTTATCTGGTGCCCTCGGGAACTGGAGATATTTGAGATGTATATATATCTCGAAGTCTCTACTTCTTTTGTAGGGTCTGATGGTGTAGTGGGTTAAAGCGTACTAGTTATGGCATCTACTGGAAGGTAGTTGTGCTTTCTGGGTTCGAGTCCCACTGGTGGGTGTTGTCCAAAGATTGTTAATCTTCACTTGTGGTTTATGCAAGTATAGGCTTATAGCATGGACACGAGTTCTCTCACATTGACAGTGGCTTGATGAAAAACGCAGACTAACCTCACACTTATCTGGTGCCCTCGGGAACTGGAGATATTTGAGATGTATATATATCTCGAAGTCTCTACTTCTGTTGTAGGGTCTGATGGTGTAGTGGGTTAAAGCGTACTAGTTATGGCAGCTACTGGAAGGTAGTTGTGCTTTCTGGGTTCGAGTCCCACTGGTGGGTGTTGTCCAAAGATTGTTAATCTTCACTTGTGGTTTATGCAAGTATAGGCTTATAGCATGGACACGAGCTCTCTCACATTGACAGTGGCTTGATGAAAAACGCAGACTAACCTCACACTTATCTGGTGCCCTCGGGAAGTGGAGATATTTGAGATGTATATATATCTCGAAGTATCTACTTCTTTTGTAGGGTCTGATGGTGTAGTGGGTTAAAGCGTACTAGTTATGGCAGCTACTGGAAGGTAGTTGTGCTTTCTGGGTTCGAGTCCCACTGGTGGGTGTTGTCCAAAGATTGTTAATCTTCACTTGTGGTTTATACAAGTATAGGCCTATAGCATGGACACGAGTTCTCTCACATTGACAGTGGCTTGATGAAAAACGCAGACTAACCTCACACTTATCTGGTGCCCTCGGGAACTGGAGATATTTGAGATGTATATATATCTCGAAGTCTCTACTTCTTTTGTAGGGTCTGATGGTGTAGTGGGTTAAAGCGTACTAGTTATGGCAGCTACTGGAAGGTAGTTGTGCTTTCTGGGTTCGAGTCCCACTGGTGCGTGTTGTCCAAAGATTGTTAATCTTTACTTGTGGTTTATGCAAGTTTAGGCTTATAGCATGGACACGAGTTCTCTCACATTGACAGTGGCTTGATGAAAAACGCAGACTAACCTCACACTTATCTGGTGCCCTCGGGAAGTGGAGATATTTGAGATGTATATATATCTCGAAGTCTCTACTTCTGTTGTAGGGTCTGATGGTGTAGTGGGTTAAAGCGTACTAGTTATGGCAGCTACTGGAAGGTAGTTGTGCTTTCTGGGTTCGAGTCCCACTGGTGGGTGTTGTCCAAAGATTGTTAATCTTCACTTGTGGTTTATGCAAGTATAGGCTTATAGCATGGACACGAGTTCTCTCACATTGACAGTGGCTTGATGAAAAACGCAGACTAACCTCACACTTATCTGGTGCCCTCGGGAAGTGGAGATATTTGAGATGTATATATATCTCGAAGTCTCTACTTCTTTTGTATGGTGTGATGGTGTAGTGGGTTAAAGCGTACTAGTTATGGCAGATACTGGAAGGTAGTTGTGCTTTCTGGGTTCGAGTCCCACTGGTGGGTGTTGTCCAAAGATTGTTAATCTTCACTTGTGGTTTATGCAAGTATAGGCTTATAGCATGGACACGAGTTCTCTCACATTCACAGTGGCTTGATGAAAAACGCAGACTAACCTCACACTTATCTGGTGCCTTCGGGAAGTGGAGATATTTGAAATGTATATATATCTCGAAGTCTCTACTTCTTTTGTAGGGTCTGATGGTGTAGTGGGTTAAAGCGTACTAGTTGTGGCAGCTACTGGAAGGTAGTTGTGCTTTCTGGGTTCGAGTCCCGCTGGTGGGTGTTGTCCAAAGATTGTTAATCTTCACTTGTGGTTTATGCAAGTATAGGCTTATAGCATGGACACGAGTTCTCTCACATTGACAGTGGCTTGATGAAAAACGCAGACTAACCTCACACTTATCTGCTGCCCTCGGGAAGTGGAGATATTTGAGATGTATATATCTCGAAGTCTCTACTTCTTTTGTAGGGTCTGATGGTGTAGTGGGTTAAAGCGTACTAGTTATGGCAGCTACTGGAAGGTAGTTGTGCTTTCTGGGTTCGAGTCCCACTGGTGGGTGTTGTCCAAAGATTGCTAATCTTCACTTGTGGTTTATGCTAGTATAGGCTTATAGCATGGACACGAGTTCTCTCACATTGACAGTGGCTTGATGAAAAACGCAGACTAACCTCACACTTATCTGGTGCCCTCGGGAAGTGGAGATATTTGAGATGTATATATATCTCGAAGTCTCTACTTCTTTTGTAGGGTCTGATGGTGTAGTGGGTTAAAGCGTACTAGTTATGGCAGCTACTGGAAGGTAGTTGTGCTTTCTGGGTTCGAGTCCCACTGGTGGGTGTTGTCCAAAGATTGTTAATCTTCACTTGTGGTTTATACAAGTATAGGCCTAGAGCATGGACACGAGTTCTCTCACATTGACAGTGGCTTGATGAAAAACGCAGACTAACCTCACACTTATCTGGTGCCCTCGGGAACTGGAGATATTTGAGATGTATATATATCTCGAAGTCTCTACTTCTTTTGTAGGGTCTGATGGTGTAGTGGGTTAAAGCGTACTAGTTATGGCAGCTACTGGAAGGTAGTTGTGCTTTCTGGGTCCGAGTCCCACTGGTGGGTTTGTCCAAAGATTGTTAATCTTCACTTGTGGTTTATACAAGTATAGGCCTATAGCATGGACACGAGTTCTCTCACATTGACAGTGGCTTGATGAAAAACGCAGACTAACCTCACACTTATCTGGTGCCCTCGGGAACTGGAGATATTTGAGATGTATATATATCTCGAAGTCTCTACTTCTTTTGTAGGGTCTGATGGTGTAGTGGGTTAAAGCGTACTAGTTATGGCATCTACTGGAAGGTAGTTGTGCTTTCTGGGTTCGAGTCCCACTGGTGGGTGTTGTCCAAAGATTGTTAATCTTCACTTGTGGTTTATGCAAGTATAGGCTTATAGCATGGACACGAGTTCTCTCACATTGACAGTGGCTTGATGAAAAACGCAGACTAACCTCACACTTATCTGGTGCCCTCGGGAAGTGGAGATATTTGAGATGTATATATATCTCGAAGTCTCTACTTCTGTTGTAGGGTCTGATGGTGTAGTGGGTTAAAGCGTACTAGTTATGGCAGCTACTGGAAGGTAGTTGTGCTTTCTGGGTTCGAGTCCCACTGGTGGGTGTTGTCCAAAGATTGTTAATCTTCACTTGTGGTTTATGCAAGTATAGGCTTATAGCATGGACACGAGCTCTCTCACATTGACAGTGGCTTGATGAAAAACGCAGACTAACCTCACACTTATCTGGTGCCCTCGGGAAGTGGAGATATTTGAGATGTATATATATCTCGAAGTATCTACTTCTTTTGTAGGGTCTGATGGTGTAGTGGGTTAAAGCGTACTAGTTATGGCAGCTACTGGAAGGTAGTTGTGCTTTCTGGGTTCGAGTCCCACTGGTGGGTGTTGTCCAAAGATTGTTAATCTTCACTTGTGGTTTATACAAGTATAGGCCTATAGCATGGACACGAGTTCTCTCACATTGACAGTGGCTTGATGAAAAACGCAGACTAACCTCACACTTATCTGGTGCCCTCGGGAACTGGAGATATTTGAGATGTATATATATCTCGAAGTCTCTACTTCTTTTGTAGGGTCTGATGGTGTAGTGGGTTAAAGCGTACTAGTTATGGCAGCTACTGGAAGGTAGTTGTGCTTTCTGGGTTCGAGTCCCACTGGTGCGTGTTGTCCAAAGATTGTTAATCTTTACTTGTGGTTTATGCAAGTTTAGGCTTATAGCATGGACACGAGTTCTCTCACATTGACAGTGGCTTGATGAAAAACGCAGACTAACCTCACACTTATCTGGTGCCCTCGGGAAGTGGAGATATTTGAGATGTATATATATCTCGAAGTCTCTACTTCTGTTGTAGGGTCTGATGGTGTAGTGGGTTAAAGCGTACTAGTTATGGCAGCTACTGGAAGGTAGTTGTGCTTTCTGGGTTCGAGTCCCACTGGTGGGTGTTGTCCAAAGATTGTTAATCTTCACTTGTGGTTTATGCAAGTATAGGCTTATAGCATGGACACGAGTTCTCTCACATTGACAGTGGCTTGATGAAAAACGCAGACTAACCTCACACTTATCTGGTGCCCTCGGGAAGTGGAGATATTTGAGATGTATATATATCTCGAAGTCTCTACTTCTTTTGTAGGGTCTGATGGTGTAGTGGGTTAAAGCGTACTAGTTATGGCAGCTACTGGAAGGTAGTTGTGCTTTCTGGGTTCGAGTCCCACTGGTGGGTGTCGTCCAAAGATTGTTAATCTTCACTTGTGGTTTATGCAAGTATAGGCTTATAGCATGGACACGAGTTCTCTCACATTGACAGTGGCTTGATGAAAAACGCAGACTAACCTCACACTTATCTGGTGCCCTCGGGAAGTGGAGATATTTGAGATGTATATATATCTCGAAGTCTCTAATTCTTTTGTAGGGTCTGATGGTGTAGTGGGTTAAAGCGTACTAGTTATGGCAGCTACTGGAAGGTAGTTGTGCTTTCTGGTTTCGAGTCCCACTGGTGGGTGTTGTCCAAAGATTGCTAATCTTCACTTGTGGTTTATGCTAGTATAGGCTTATAGCATGGACACGAGTTCTCTCACATTGACAGTGGCTTGATGAAAAACGCAGACTAACCTCACACTTATCTGGTGCCCTCGGGAAGTGGAGATATTTGAGATGTATATATATCTCGAAGTCTCTACTTCTTTTGTAGGGTCTGATGGTGTAGTGGGTTAAAGCGTACTAGTTATGGCAGCTACTGGAAGGTAGTTGTGCTTTCTGGGTTCGAGTCCCACTGGTGGGTGTTGTCCAAAGATTGTTAATCTTCACTTGTGGTTTATACAAGTATAGGCCTATAGCATGGACACGAGTTCTCTCACATTGACAGTGGCTTGATGAAAAACGCAGACTAACCTCACACTTATCTGGTGCCCTCGGGAACTGGAGATATTTGAGATGTATATATATCTCGAAGTCTCTACTTCTTTTGTAGGGTCTGATGGTGTAGTGGGTTAAAGCGTACTAGTTATGGCAGCTACTGGAAGGTAGTTGTGCTTTCTGGTTTCGAGTCCCACTGGTGGGTGTTGTCCAAAGATTGCTAATCTTCCCTTGTGGTTTATGCTAGTATAGGCTTATAGCATGGACACGAGTTCTCTCACATTGACAGTGGCTTGATGAAAAACGCAGACTAACCTCACACTTATCTGGTGCCCTCGGGAAGTGGAGATATTTGAGATGTATATATATCTCGAAGTCTCTACTTCTTTTGTAGGGTCTGATGGTGTAGTGGGTTAAAGCGTACTAGTTATGGCAGCTACTGGAAGGTAGTTGTGCTTTCTGGGTTCGAGTCCCACTGGTGGGTGTTGTCCAAAGATTGTTAATCTTCACTTGTGGTTTATACAAGTATAGGCCTATAGCATGGACACGAGTTCTCTCACATTGACAGTGGCTTGATGAAAAACGCAGACTAACCTCACACTTATCTGGTGCCCTCGGGAACTGGAGATATTTGAGATGTATATATATCTCGAAGTCTCTACTTCTTTTGTAGGGTCTGATGGTGTAGTGGGTTAAAGCGTACTAGTTATGGCAGCTACTGGAAGGTAGTTGTGCTTTCTGGGTTCGAGTCCCACTGGTGGGTGTTGCTCCAAAGATTGTTAATCTTCACTTGTGGTTTATGCAAGTATAGGCTTATAGCATGGACACGAGTTCTCTCACATTGACAGTGGCTTGATGAAAAACGCAGACTAACCTCACACTTATCTGGTGCCCTCGGGAAGTGGAGATATTTGAGATGTATATATATCTCGAAGTCTCTACTTCTTTTGTAGGGTCTGATGGTGTAGTGGGTTAAAGCATACTAGTTATGGCAGCTACTGGAAGGTAGTTGTGCTTTCTGGGTTCGAGTCCCACTGGTGGGTGTTGTCCAATGATTGTTAATCTTCACTTGTGGTTTATGCAAGTATAGGCTCATAGCATGGACACGAGTTCTCTCACATTGACAGTGGCTTGATGAAAAACGCAGACTAACCTCACACTTATCTGGTGCCCTCGGGAAGTGGAGATATTTGAGATGTATATATATCTCGAAGTCTCTACTTCTTTTGTAGGGTCTGATGGTGTAGTGGGTTAAAGCGTACTAGTTATGGCAGCTACTGGAAGGTAGTTGTGCTTTCTGGGTTCGAGTCCCACTGGTGGGTGTTGTCCAAAGATTGTTAATCTTCACTTGTGGTTTATGCAAGTATAGGCTTATAGCATGGACACGAGTTCTCTCACATTGACAGTGGCTTGATGAAAAACGCAGACTAACCTCACACTTATCTGGTGCCCTCGGGAAGTGGAGATATTTGAGATGTATATATATCTCGAAGTCTCTACTTCTTTTGTAGGGTCTGATGGTGTAGTGGGTTAAAGCGTACTAGTTATGGCAGCTACTGGAAGGTAGTTGTGCTTTCTGGGTTCGAGTCCCACTGGTGGGTGTCGTCCAAAGATTGTTAATCTTCACTTGTGGTTTATGCAAGTATAGGCTTATAGCATGGACACGAGTTCTCTCACATTGACAGTGGCTTGATGAAAAACGCAGACTAACCTCACACTTATCTGGTGCCCTCGGGAAGTGGAGATATTTGAGATGTATATATATCTCGAAGTCTCTAATTCTTTTGTAGGGTCTGATGGTGTAGTGGGTTAAAGCGTACTAGTTATGGCAGCTACTGGAAGGTAGTTGTGCTTTCTGGGTTCGAGTCCCACTGGTGGGTGTTGTCCAAAGATTGCTAATCTTCACTTGTGGTTTATGCTAGTATAGGCTTATAGCATGGACACGAGTTCTCTCACATTGACAGTGGCTTGATGAAAAACGCAGACTAACCTCACACTTATCTGGTGCCCTCGGGAAGTGGAGATATTTGAGATGTATATATATCTCGAAGTCTCTACTTCTTTTGTAGGGTCTGATGGTGTAGTGGGTTAAAGCGTACTAGTTATGGCAGCTACTGGAAGGTAGTTGTGCTTTCTGGGTCCGAGTCCCACTGGTGGGTGTTGTCCAAAGATTGTTAATCTTCACTTGTGGTTTATACAAGTATAGGCCTATAGCATGGACACGAGTTCTCTCACATTGACAGTGGCTTGATGAAAAACGCAGACTAACCTCACACTTATCTGGTGCCCTCGGGAACTGGAGATATTTGAGATGTATATATATCTCGAAGTCTCTACTTCTTTTGTAGGGTCTGATGGTGTAGTGGGTTAAAGCGTACTAGTTATGGCATCTACTGGAAGGTAGTTGTGCTTTCTGGGTTCGAGTCCCACTGGTGGGTGTTGTCCAAAGATTGTTAATCTTCACTTGTGGTTTATGCAAGTATAGGCTTATAGCATGGACACGAGTTCTCTCACATTGACAGTGGCTTGATGAAAAACGCAGACTAACCTCACACTTATCTGGTGCCCTCGGGAACTGGAGATATTTGAGATGTATATATATCTCGAAGTCTCTACTTCTGTTGTAGGGTCTGATGGTGTAGTGGGTTAAAGCGTACTAGTTATGGCAGCTACTGGAAGGTAGTTGTGCTTTCTGGGTTCGAGTCCCACTGGTGGGTGTTGTCCAAAGATTGTTAATCTTCACTTGTGGTTTATGCAAGTATAGGCTTATAGCATGGACACGAGCTCTCTCACATTGACAGTGGCTTGATGAAAAACGCAGACTAACCTCACACTTATCTGGTGCCCTCGGGAAGTGGAGATATTTGAGATGTATATATATCTCGAAGTATCTACTTCTTTTGTAGGGTCTGATGGTGTAGTGGGTTAAAGCGTACTAGTTATGGCAGCTACTGGAAGGTAGTTGTGCTTTCTGGGTTCGAGTCCCACTGGTGGGTGTTGTCCAAAGATTGTTAATCTTCACTTGTGGTTTATACAAGTATAGGCCTATAGCATGGACACGAGTTGTCTCACATTGACAGTGGCTTGATGAAAAACGCAGACTAACCTCACACTTATCTGGTGCCCTCGGGAACTGGAGATATTTGAGATGTATATATATCTCGAAGTCTCTACTTCTTTTGTAGGGTCTGATGGTGTAGTGGGTTAAAGCGTACTAGTTATGGCAGCTACTGGAAGGTAGTTGTGCTTTCTGGGTTCGAGTCCCACTGGTGGGACCCTCACGAAAGCAACGTTCCCCCGCTGTTTAGGGCGTTTGCATTCCCGCACGACGTGTCCGAATAATCCGCAGTTGTAGCAGCGGATCTTCCTCGTGGGAGACCATCCACCACTGCTCGCCCTGGCACCGCCTCCAGAGGCCGTCGCTCCGTGTGTCTTCCTCGTACCATCCGTCGACTCCTTCGTCGCAGCAACAGCTCCTGAGCTCTCAGCTTGGGACTTCTTTACCGGCTCCACAGCACTCTTCGATCCTCTGTTGTCCCCACTCGAGAAGTGGGACTTGGGAGAACTCGCTCCTGTCCTCCATCCATCCGTCCTCCTATAATTTCTACCATTTCCGGAGTATACGGGCGATCGGTGCTGTCCCTCTCTGCGTGGGCGTAAGGCTTCTTCCAGCATGTCGGCTCTGTCGGCTGCGGCCCTCAGGTCCTTTATGTCCGCCTCCTTTACTCTCACCCTGATCTCGGGAGAGAGCACGGACATAAACTTCTCCATGACCATAAGCCTCTTGACCTCCTCAGCCGACTTCGCTCCTTCAGACTCCAGCCACTTAAGGAATTTCCTCTCCATGTCCCTCGCCGTCTCCGCATAAGATTTTCCTGGCGAACGGGTACATTCCCTGAATCTCTTCCTGTAACATTCCGGCGTAAGCTTGAAAGAATGGAGCACAGCTCTCTTTACAGCATCGTAGTTGGTGCACTCTTGGAGGTCGAGCATATTGTAGGCTTCACGAGCTTCACCGGTGAGCCTACCCTGAACCAGATCCGCCCACTCCGCCCTCGGCCACCCCTTCAAAGTAGCAACCCTTTCGAAGTGGTCGAAGAAACCTTCAGCTTCGTTTGGTACAAAGACCGGCAAATCTCGCTCCCTCACTCGGCGGTCTTCCTGCTGTGGCGGAGCAGGTGGAGCTAGTCCTAGCTCAGCTCGCTTCAGCTCCACATCCTTGTTAGTTTCTATTTCCTGCTGTTTCAGCCTAGCTTCTCGCTCGTGCTCCTCTCGTCTTAGCTGTGCTTCTGGCTCTTGTTCTTCACGCTTCAGTTGCGCTTCTTCTCTCCTCAGCTGTGCTTCTCGCTCCTCACGCTTCAGCTGCGCTTCTCGCTCCTCATGCTTCAGCTGCGCTTCTCGCTCCTCTTTGCGCTCCTGTGCTTCCGCTTCTCGCTCTTCTCTGCGCAGCTGTGCCTCTCGCTCCTCACACTTCAGCTGTGCTTCTCGCTCCTCACGCTTCAGCTGTGCTTCTCGCTCCTGTTCTTCCCTGCGCAGCTGTGCTTCTCGCTCTTCTCTGTGCTGCTGTGCCTCTGCTTCTCACTCTTCTTTGCGCTGCTGTGCTTCCAGCTGCAGCTTCATTATCTCCAGCTTAACGCTGTGCCTGCTGCCGCTGGATCCCCTGCTGCTCCCACCAATGCTCAGGTGTTCTCCCATACTGGCAGGTGTTTGTGGCCGTTCCTCCCCCAAAGCTTCGACTCGTGCCCTGAGCTGTGCCATGATCTCCAGTCTTCTCTCTCCCACTCTGGAAGATCTCAGCTTTATCCCAAAATGGTCTGCTATTGACTGTAACTGTGCCTTGGTGCACTCCTCCAGCACCTGCTCATCTCTAGTGTCAATGAACCTTGTTACTTTATCATCCTCCATCTTGTGCTATGAGTAATAACCTGTACCTGATACCTAATACCACTGCAAAGTACCACAACTGCAACCTTTATCTTGATCGTGATCCTGGCGAGGTAGCCAATGTCGGGGTTACTCGGTGAGTAACAGTATACTCAAGGTCACTCACCGTAGCCCTGCGGGTCTTCACTCTATCCTCGCGGCGCCACTGTACGCCAGGAGCGTATCCCAGTCAATCCCAACCGGCCTCAGATCGAGAAGGAGTGGGAACACAACTTGTTCTCTTAACTGTTGAATGCCCGCCCCAGCATAGGGCTCTACTACTAACTACAAGGTCGCCAACTGGTGTTTTCAGTGTCCAGTAACACGTCAGTGGTTTTGTTGAATTGTGGTAACAGTGGCAAGAGCACACTCAATATGTCTGATATCAAGCAGGTATTTACTTCTATCACTCTCTGCTTTCAGGTATTACATAGCCACAAGAAATATGGAGGGGATGATATAAACACCAATGTACTTTGTATTTTACTTAAAACTCATTCAAAGACATCACAAGATTATATCAATAAGCAAACAGCTGTTTCAGGCAGAAGTTGCTCGTTCCCACATATAATCATGAACTCGCCAAGCTGGCAACGCTCCCCCTCACGTCAATGTCAAAATCAGCTGGGCGACTACCACTGCGCGAATGTTATTTTATCTGTTTGCTTGTGGTGTGACGCGCCAGTTTCTTTAAGTTCTCAAAGATCACTAGAAGTTCGAACACACAATATTTGCGACAATAGCACATAAACACTTCGCTGCACTGATCTTGAGCTCAATCAAACATCTCTATATTAATAGACACAATAACTCACTATCATAGTATAACATACTGCCCTTCATTTAATGATAACGTATGCAAGTATATATCACTGGAGTTCTCAGTAATTCCTTCCGTGGGCGATAACACAATTAATCACTGCACACATGAATGATTATTCAATACACAAGCATAGACATATATATATATGTGGATGAGTCATAGACATCAATAATGGTAATAACATAGTTACTGGGCACATAGCCTAACTCCAAATACTGGCATATTTATATATATATATATTCTCTCACTAAATGATCATATTAAAGTCTCATGAAAGACATTATCAACACAGTAAATTCATCAATTTCTCCGGGTGCCTGCACACACCAATAATAATCATAAATATCGTGGGTACTCTATGTAGCCCCACTGCACACTTGTGCCTTACTGTGACATAGGTGAGCCTTGCTCACGACATACAAAATACTCTGGCTAAATAATATAGCTGACTAAAGGGGAATTGGGAGGGAAACTAGAATCACCTACTTCCACCTATTCTCCGGTGAGAGTTGAGTTGTAGCTCCTGGTCCTGGCTCCTGCCTCGTGTAGGGAACGCCCCCACTCACACACTGTCGTATCCTCCAGGAACTCAATCAACGTCCCACCATAAGCGCGTCGTCTCCGTTCCTTTTCACTGCAGGTCCGTGCTCCTCCTCGACTTCTTGTAGGGTTGGAGTCGGTCTCCCGGCCATCAACTTCTCCTCCCAGCTACGGCTGCCCGCCTACGTCTCGGCTGCAGTCGTTCGGATTCCCGAATAGTTTTCTTCTTCCACTGCTTCCCGGTGGCTCGGTCCAGCCACTACGCCGTCACAAACGGGTGAACTGCCTCAGACGTCGCATACGTCACTGCACAGACTTCACTTCTTCTTGCACAGTACCTGTCCTGGAGCACTTGTTGCTCAATATCACGTCGATTCCCTCTCTGGTTCAACACATGAACGAAGGAAGACCTCACAGAGTACTTGCAGACTTCGGGTGACGCGTAAAATCCACGGGAGCGGGAAACAACTGTCAAACTGACAGGACCAATCTTCGCACGTCCAACCACCTTGACGTGCCGTGTCAGACTGAAGGCGCCGCCGTGGCGCTCTGACCGGACCCCCCTTCCTTCGTGACGTCACATTCGCCATGGGAGGTTTTCATTGGCTCCCTGTGCCACATCGCTGTCGGTGACCAATCTGGTGTCACTGACGTCACACAGTTTTGGCGGCAAAACAGAAGAGCCAGCGCCATATTGGCTTCCTAAAGGGCCTAAACCACAGGCCAAAATACTCTTCTTTTACAAATTTCTCGCCACCTCGAGAACACTACACACCCCTACATATATCAAACTGATGCCTGCCACGTAGAGAACGCTCCGGTAAAGTGGACATGACTCTTACAGCAGGCGTGGGAGAAATATAAGGGGGGGAACACCGTCACAATATATATTGGAGAAGCCGTTGTTGACTAGGACCTGCCTTACCCTACAGAGTTCTTCATCGACTTGCTTCCATTCTGAGCTGTGGCTTAGAGCACGGTCGACAGTGTTGTTAACGCATATGTCGACCGTGCTCTAAGCCACAGCTCAGAATGGAAGCAAGTCGACGAAGAACTCTGTAGGGTAAGGCAGGTCCTAGTCAACAACGGCTTCTCCAATGGTTTCGTCAAAGACATCATAAGAAGGAAAGTGAAACGCCATGCAACCTCTGAAGAGACAACTAACACAACACCTATACCCCCTATTAGACTATTTTACAGGAACTTCTTTTTCACAGCTCATAAAACAGAGGAAAGGGTCCTGAAAAATATTGTTAATAGAAACGTTATCCCTACAGACAAAAATCAGAGGATACAACTGACGATTTACTATAAAACCAGAAAAACGGCCAGCCTACTCATGAGAAACTCTCCAGACACAAAGCAGAACGCTTTAAAAGAGACCAACGTCGTCTATGCCTTTAAATGCCCACTTGGGGACTGTAAGCTCCAGAAAACCCAGTATATAGGCAAGACAACAACATCTCTTTCTAGGCGTTTAACGATGCATAAACAACAGGGCTCCATTAAGGAACATATAATCTCTTCCCACAACCAAACCATCGCCAGAGAAATCCTAGTAAACAACACAGAAATCATCGATAGATACAGCGATAGCAGGCGGCTTGACGTTTGCGAGGCACTACACATTAAGAAGTCAACACCAGCAATCAACAGCCAATTAATGCACATCTATATTCTACCCACTTCAAGACTCCGCTCCAATATAGAAGCATCAAGAAATATGGACCAATAGGCTTTCTACAATCACTTCCATTTCAATACCCATTGTTTCGTGTTCTGTCTTGTGTTGATGAAATTAATTCCCTATTAATGCAACCCGTTCTCACACAAGACAGCACATATATGACTTAATGCTTAAAGTCAATATGTTGAATATGACTTAGTAAATATGTGATATATTCCCAGTTACTTTTTTTCCAAAACCCAAACTCTTCCTCACGTACCAATTTACGTTTCACAGTACCCGTCCGTCAACGTAGATAGCAGAATAGTCGTGATTGGTTCAATTATAAGGAAAATTGTAGTTTTCAGATCCCACATAGGTTGTGAAATTTACCTACTATTGTCCATGCTCTTAGAATATTACAGATCAGCTACTTCCTATTGAAGGCTCGTAGTTTTGTTTTGAGAAATATTAGTTGTTCTTAGTAAAGTATAATAAGCACTAAAAATTATTACATAGAATAACAGTGCTTCACCAATCAATATTATATACCATAGTTTGTGCTTTACAAATCTTTAAAGGATGTTTTTGTAGGAACGCTAACAGAAAACGATGTTACGTTGGAATGTCTATGGGGTAAACTACTGCAAACAGGATATTATTGTGTCTACTATACCAACTATAGCTAGGATGGGTATATTGTCCACTACCACCTGTTAGGTGGGTAAGGGGTCCAATACCACCCACAGGATGGGTATGAGGGTCACATCCACCCACAGGATGAGTATGGGGACCACATCCATCCACAGGAAGGGTATGGGGTCCAATACCACCCACAGGATGAGTATGGCGTCCACTACAACCCACAGGATGGGTATGGGGCTCCAACCACCCAAAGAGATATTTATTTCTGGTGTGGTGATAATGGGTCCTATTACATCTGTCCAGGGAGAGTTTTAGAGCATGGTCTACATTTAAGAACAGGGTTTTGTAAGTGTAGTTGACACAAGAGAATGTGTGGAGGGAGTTAATATTTAGCAAGTTTAGGGATTTAAACAAGGGAGCTGAGTGTTGTCTGAAAGCAGAGTTAATTATTATTCTGATAGCAGATTTTTGCTGTGTGATGATGGGCTTAAGATGGTTTGCAGTGGTAGACCCCCATGCACAGATACCATAATTAAGATAGGGGTAGATTAGTGCATAATATAGTGAGAGGAGAGCAGAGTTAGGAACATAATATCTGATTTTGGAGAGTATACCAACTGTCTTAGAGACTTTCTTAGTTATGTGTTGAATGTGGGTGCTGTAGTTGAGTCTCTTGTCTAGGAATAGGCCAAGAAACTTGCCATCATTTTTATTACTGATGTTAATGTTGTCTATCTGTAGCTGAATTGCATTTGATGATTTGCTTTCTCTCAGAACAAAGTTTATTTCACGTGAATTCGTTAATAAACATATATGTTTTATATGTCTCAAGAAAGGCAGACATATAAGCTTCACTTTAAACACTTTACCATAGACATATTTAAAGTTCTAATGAAGATACATGTATTTTAAAAATTACGGAGCTCCCACCCCGTACAGACTGAACGACAGAGCAACTCTCTCTCAGATCAATGTTTATTTCACTTAAATTCGTTAATAAACACAAGTGTTTTATATGTCTTAAGCAAGATAGAAATAAGAGCTTCATTTAAATACATTACAATAGACATATTTATAGCTTAAGTGAAGATACATATGTTTTTATAGTAGCGCTCATTAGCTTGTCGGGCATGGAGTGCAGACGCCTACGCACTTGCCGATATATTGTATAATTAACAAAGATACGCTAATAAAGCCTAAAATCTTATATGCCTCCAGAAAGACCGAGATATGAACATTATTATGATTGCAACAAATGAAATATATCATGTTCGAGAACAAAGATATATCAATTTTAAATTAAGTTTCGACTCTTGCTCGGGCGAGAGAGATGGGGCGACTCTCGCCCCATCTATTGGAGATTCTGTCCACTAAAGACCCAAAGCTACTCAAACCCTCCTAGCATTATTTAGGTAATGAAGTAATATGGTATATATACTCACTATAATGTGGGTGCTGAATGCAGAACATGAGAAAACATATATTTACTCCAAACTAATATAATTTCATTATGAAATAAATAAATAAGTAGCATCAAAGGAAGTCGACGGTCCAAGCGTCAATGTTGTGGAGCGACTTATCCAAGATATATCGTTGTTTGGAAAGTGTTTGTTGGCATATCCAGTTGTCGCACTTCTCTGCACAAATTATCACAAATTTAAATTATAATGTTGACAAGTAGAATACATATTTTTAATAAAATCTAACATAACTAGCTAGAAAACATTTAACATTTATTAAAAATATATGTTTGGAAGTTAAATCGACTTCATAGGACAATAGTTTTGTTATATTACAAAAAAAAAAAAAAAAATATATACTCGTTATTCGTTGACATGCGTTCGTTACCTAAACTACCATGTACTATACTTATGTAAAATCTCCCATGTCTCTTCGCTCATCTCACCAAACCCTACAGGCTCTGTAATATATTGTTTAATTAATTGAGATTCACAAATAAAGCTTATAATTGTATATGTTATCAAAAAGGCAGAGCTTAGTTTAGTTCATTTATTATGCACCCCATACCCATCCTATGGGCGATAGTAGAGTGTTACAGAGGCACATAATGGGCTCAGGGACTGAGCCCCACAATTCATATAGCCAAGCAAGTTATAATCTTGATAAGCTAGTTACAAAAGTCAATGCACATTGTCACATCAACAATGGGCTCGAGACCGACCACAAGTACAGTTTATAATTTAAGCAACTGACATATATGGAGGGCTAGTGTCACAATTGATATGTTTATCCTACACATAACCTCCTCTCCCCCTTCAAATGGGCAGCGGTGGATAGGTTACAATCAAGTCGTTTTTTGCGTTTTATTCAGAGATTAGATCTTATTGGGTGAGGAAAGATATTCGTATTTTAAAGAAGGCTTCTTGGCTGATGCTCTCCATTGATGGAAAATATACAACCTTTTGAAAATCAATGTTAGTTTGATCTAGATATTGTAATTAACGAAAGTATTTATGTCATCAGAAAGGTAGAAATATAGGCTACATTTAAAAATCCTTTGTCATAAATATAACTGAAGTGAAAACGAAGATACATGCGTTTTGATAGTTACTTGATGGCTAGCTCAGAGTGTGAAGCCCTGCACACCAGCCAATAAATTGTATAATTAGTTTCCATATATTTTAATTAATCTTAAAAA
Organism: Procambarus clarkii; assembly: GCF_040958095.1. Taxonomy (NCBI): domain Eukaryota; kingdom Metazoa; phylum Arthropoda; class Malacostraca; order Decapoda; family Cambaridae; genus Procambarus; species Procambarus clarkii. Next base: position 27,515,992 of record NC_091200.1, read on the forward strand.
TCTATATGTCAGAAGAAAGGAAGATGTAGCCGTTAATGTGACAACATTTAAAAATATATATCTCTCAAGTTAAATAAATAATACCACCTTATCATCTGTGCCTGGACACATGAAAACTACCTAGGTATCAGTATCCAGCCAGGCGGGGATCACAGGCTGCACAATACTGATAAATTATGTAATGCACTACTTGTGGTCGATCTCGAACCCATTTATGATGTGACGACATATAGTGAATTTTGTAACTAGCTCATCAAGATTGTAACTTGCTTAGCTAACCCAGCGACCCAGCGACCCAGTCTGGCTAAAACATTGCGGTACAGTAGAACCTCAAGACCAAGGTATTTGTATCTGGTAACATAGTCGAGCAGAGAGCCATCATGTAACTGCATTTTGCGAACGGCCCCACCCGTCTGGGTGGGTGTCGGTTCAGGATCTTTGTTTTCTCTACTGAGATGACTAATCATAGTTCCTGACATGTGTACAATACAGAGTTCAGAACATTTTGGGTGTTGGTATACCCATTGGTGTGGATCAGTATATCATCCACATAGCTAATGATGTGTTCGCTGGACCTTCTAGTTACTAAGTTTAAAAGTGCATTGATTAACACATTGAACAGAGTACGACTGAGGACACCTCCCTGTGGAGTGCCAAGTTCAAAATCTCTCGTTACACGCCTATGCCCTTGGAAACAGTACAGATGAATTCTGTTGGATAGATAGCCTCTTATCCACCGTAGAAGCCATCCTCCTACATTCATTTTAGCAAATTCTCTCAGAATGACGTGTGGGTTAGCAATGTCAAAGGCTGACTTAAGATCTAGGAAAGTGGTATATGACCTATCAGTATGCAGGGTGAGGAATGTGGTAATACAGTAATGTACACTTTTTCCATGCGTAAAGCCATATATCTGGGAGACAACATATTATTAATTTTGTAAAGGAGACGGTTTGAGAACATCCTCTCAAGACACTTATAGAGACAACTAGTGAGGGAGATTGGGCGAAAAGCACTCGGCTGGTGAGGTTTAGGAATGGGAATAATAACACTGTTGGTCCATGACTTAGGAAGCTCCCCAGTAACATAGCTCATATTATACAATTGAAGCAAGGGATTCCCTGGAACTAACAGAAGCATATGCAGTATGCCGTAAGTAACTCCATCCTCCCCGGGTGATGTAGCTTTGCCTTTATGTACAGCAGAATCTAGTTCGTATTCAGTAAAAAACATGCCACAGTCATCCTCTTGATGACGCATGAAGTCAAGGAGTCATGCCCTATCAGTATATCTATTATTTAATTCATTCTGTGAGGGTAGAGGAAGACTGTCAAGGCTGGAAGTCGTGGCCCAAGCATCAACAAGCTCATTTGCTCTGTGTAGAGGATTAGGGTACGAGATCTCTGCAGCATTTTTCCCTTTGATCTTGTTGATATCCTTCCATGCTCGACTTAGTGGCGTGTGAGAATTGAGACCACGGACAAAAGTTTCCAGTCTGTCTGCCTCAGCTCCACCATACGTTCGCTGGCCTTAGCCAGAGCCGCTTGAAAAAGCCGAAGCATTTCAGCAGTGCGGGTCCTTCTATAAGCTGGTCAATTATTCTGGCAGTGCGTTTTAGTGCATGCAATTAGAATCATTATAATAAGCATAAGTGCTATGACCAGTGTAATTTGGGTTACGTGGCCTGGACGATGGATCAAGTGTTTCTATAAACTGCTCGATAGTACCTGTGAGCTCATTGTTAAAATCTTCAACTGATGAAGGCTCAGATGAACTGCACCAATCTGACACATGAGCAACAAGATTGTCTCGTTGATCGATGGGCACAGCCAGCCTCTTCCGCTTGAACACTCCGCCAGGGAGGATAGAGCCTCCAATGCTTACAGTGGCTAATATGGCCAGATGATCAGACGCCATAACTGGCACTATTGACGAGGCGCACACGGTGTGGGAGACGTTGAAACGAGATATAGATCAAGAATACCCCCGTAGATATTCGTCGGTTCAAGGTCACCCACAATCTGTGCATCATCGTGGCTACCTAATAGTGACAACAGTTGGTTGCCGTTACGATTATTGAACTGCGAATTACCAATATTCCTATGCCTAGCGTTATAATCACCTATAATGATGGTAGGCTCAGTCTGAATGCAGATAGGAAGGGTCAGCATAATTAAAGTTACAAGGAGTTGATTATTTAGTACATAGTTGTTTTTCTTTTTAATTGGATGATAGAGGAGGAGTCTTTAACGTGATTGGGAATACATACACACATACATACATACATACATACATACATACATACATACATACATACATACATACATACATACATACATACATACTGTTGGGGGTTGTCACCTCTCTTCTCTCTAGTCTGGGGTGAGCAATAGTTATGCTCAAGGTAACTCACCGTAGCCCTGCGGGTCTTCCCTCGATCCTCAACGGCGCCACTGCACGCCAGGAGAGTCTCCCAGTCAATCTTAACGGCCTCTTATTAAGAAAGAGTGAGAACACGACTCGTTCACCTCGACTGTCGTGTGCCCTCCCCAACAATAGGGCTCTACGGTTAAACACAAGATCGCCAACTGGTGTTTAAGGTGGCCAGTAACACCCTCAGTGGACTGGTGTATTCAGTGGTAGCCTTGGCAAGGTCACACTCAAAGATCAGGAATCAGGCAGGTACTTATTGTTATCACTCTATGTTTACCAGTATAATATAGCCACAAGATCAATGGAGGGAATGATAAAAACACTAAGATAGTTTTGTATTTACTTAAAATGTATGAAAGATGTCACAAGGCCACACAATAATCTATAAATCAACTGATCCTGACTCGGCCGGTAATTCCCACGGATATTATGCGATCACTAGAGGGCAACACTCTCCCCACCTCATCAAGTGTCAAGAACAGCTGATTGCAATGGCCTCTCCGCGCGAACTTGGCTTGTTTTCTAGATTCACGCGCGCTGTTTCTTTAAAATTTCCAATATTACTAGAAACTCGCACACTGTATATTGGCACAAATATACCGAATTACTTAGTTACACTGTACTCAGGCTCAAACAGTCTTTTCTACAATCAATGCTATAATGATTCACTGTAATGGCTTCACATTGTTATTTATCCAACAATATATTATGAAATATTAACACTGGAGTTTTCAGTACTTTCTCTCGTGGGCGATAACGCAATAATTCACTGTACTCACAAATGATTATTCACTGAATGAACATAGACATATATATGGTATATAAATCAATCATCAATACATGGAAAATAATTAGTTTCTGGGCACATAGCCTAACCTCCAAATACTGGCATAATATTACATATAATTTACCACTATATGTTCATATCAAAATCTATAGAAAGATATACACAACACAGTAAATTTATCACTGGTTCCTGGTGTCTGTACACACCAATAATCAACATGAATATTACAAGTACTCTTGATAGTACTGTCTAGCACACTGGTGCTTTACCGTGACATAGGTGAGACTTGCTCACGACATATAAAATCTTCAGGCTAGATAATATAGCCAAATAATATAGCTAACTAAAGGGGAATGGGGAGGGACTAGAACCACCTACTTCACCCTATCCTCCGATGAGAGTCGAGATGTAGCTCCTGGTCCTCGTGTCGGGAACGCCCCACACTACACGTCGTCGTGTCCTACCAGAGCCTCTCGTCGTCCCACCGTTTAGCGCGTCGTCTCCGTGCCTCCTCACTGCAGGTCCGTCCTCCTTCTTGACTTCTTGAAGGTTGGAGTCGGTCTCCTGGCCGTCGTCTTCTCCCAGCAACGGCTGTCGCCTACGTCTCAGCTACAGTCGTTCTGTTTTCCCCAAATAGTCCTCTCTTCCTCAGCTACCAGTTGGCTCTGTCAGCCACTACGCTGTCACGAACTGGTGAATTGCCACAGACGTCAACATACGTCACTGCACGGCTTCACTGCTACTGGCACAGTACCTGACTGGAGCACTTGTTGCTCAAATAACCGTCAATTCCCTCTTCTGGTTCAACACATGAACTAGGGAAGACTTCTCAGAGTACTGGCGGACTTCAGGTGACGCGTAAATCCACGGTAGTGGGAAACAGCTGTCCGACAGACAGGACCACTCGTCGCACGTCCGACCTCTATGACGTGTCGTGTATGACTGCTGGCGCCAGCCCGGCGCGCTGGCCGGACCCCCTTCCTTCGTGACGTCACTTTCGCTACGGGAAGTTTTCATTGGCTCCCGGTGCCACATTGCTGTCGGTGACCAATCCGGTGCCACTGACGTCACACGGTTTTGGCGGGAGATCAGAGAGGCCAGCGCCATCTTGGCTCCCTAAAGGGCCTATACCACAGGCCAAAATATTACTATTTCACAAATTTCTCGGGTCTCCGAGAACACTTCACTCTCTCCCATATATCAAATTGTAGCCTGCAACGTAGAGAAAGCTTGGGAAAAGCAGACATGACTCTTACTGCAGGCGTGGGAGAATTATAAGGGGGGGGAACTCCGTCACATACCCCTCCCCCTTAAAATAAGAGTCATGTCTGGTTAGTGCACGCAGGATAGGGCGTCCGCTTACTGCGTCGTCCTTCCCCTTGAAGTGCTTGACCTTGATCCTTGTCCGACTCTCAGTGCGGGTGAGACTGGTGCCGTCCGCCCTGGACCACTTACTTTCCTCCTCCGGGAGTTCTCGGTCCCTCAGTACACTCAGACCCGTCTTCCGCTGGGTTTCTCGGGTATCCGTTCCGTCCGGCTTGTCGGCTCTACCTTCCACAGTGAAGAAAGGTCTCAGGCGGCCTGCGTGACACACCTGTTTCTTTCGGGGTCCATCCGGCTTCCCAATCTCGTACGACACTGGATCCAACCGTCGCAGCACTCGGTATGGTCTCTTGAAACCGCGACCTGGTCACTCTACCTTTACCTGGCAGCACAACCATTACTTGGATCCGGCCTGAAAATCTCTCTGTGCAGCTCTCCTGTCGAACCACTTCGACATCTTACGTTGCGCCTTCTTCAGGAGCTTCCTAGCCAGTTTCTTCGCTCTAGTGAGACGTTCTTGAACTTCTGGACATATTTATTCACCGTTCCCACGGTTGCTCCTGGCGTCCATCGTTCCTTCATCATGAATAGCATGGCATATATAATATAGATAAATGGAAAGTAAGCCTTCTCAGGACCCCACGTCCTCCTTCGGCTTTACTAACCAATTCGGGGAACTCTCCTGCTGTAACTCTCCGAGACGAGCGCGGTTTACCCCTAGAGAACCGGTGAGTGTCACCTGCAAACTCACCATTCGGGCTACTTTCGCCCTCCGCTCGTTCTCTGGGTCCTACGTTGAAGTGATCTGTTCCCAGGCTGTCAGTCGACTCCTCAGCCTCATCAGATCCACAACCTCCTGGTTCTTCGCGTTGTCTCGGTGTCTCAGTACAAACTGGATCGCCACCGGTGCGATTCCCTTCTCGTCCCCACAGGCGTTCAACTCTCCGCCTGTCTCCTCGTGTTGTTCTGGGCACTCTTCGCCTTTCACGAGATGTGGGAGGACGTATCCTCCACACGCGTCATTCCCCAAGATGACCTGTGCCTCCATCTTGGGCATTGATGTACAGACTCCCACCTCTAGGGTCTGGCAGCCATATTCGGAATTTAAAGTTACCTGGTGTAGGGGCATCCTCACTGGGCCTCCCACAGTGGTCACACTTGCCACCCCCACACTGGTGCTCTTGTAACCCTCGGGGAACAGGGTTTCACTTACCAGGGTAAAGTCAGCCCCGGTGTCTCTTAGCATCTTCACTGGGATGGGGTCTGCGACCCCCATCCTTACGGTTCCTTGACACATGAATGGGTGAACTTCTTCTCCCCATTCAGCACGGGTTCATCCCGCACTCCCTCGGCCCTCTGGTCCTCGAACATCACTAAAGCAACGTGTCCCCGCTGTTTAGGGCGTCTGCATTCCCGCGCGACGTGTCCGAATATTCCGCAGTTGTAGCAGCGGCCCCTCGGCGGAGACCATCCGCCACCGCTCGTCTTAGCACTGCCTCCAGAGACCGTCACACCCTGTGTCTTTCCCGCCTCACTTGTCGTTTCTTTCCTGCAGTAACAGTTCCCGAGCTCTCAGCTGGGTTCTCCTCTATCGGCTCTACAGCACCTTTTGATCCTCGGGTGTTCCAACTTGAGAGATGGGACTTGGGAGAACTCGCTCCTGTCCTCCATCCATCCGTCCTTCTATAACTCCTATCGTTTCCGACGTATGCGGGTGGCCGGTTCTGTCCCTCTCGGCGTGGGCGTAGGGCTTCTTCTAACATGTCGGCCCGGTCGGCTGCGGCCCTCAGGTCCTTTATGTCCGCCTCCTTTATCCTCATCCTGATCTCAGAGAGAGCACGGACATAACTTTTCCATGGCCATTAGTTCCTTGACCTCTTCGACCGACCTTGCTTCTTCAGAATCCAGCCACTTAAGGAGCTTTCTTTCAATGTCCCTCGCCGTCTCCGCATACGATTTTCCTGGCAACCGGGTACATTCTCTAAACCTCTTTCTGTAACACTCTGGCGTGAGCTTAAAGGAACGGAGCACAGCTCGTTTTACCGCATCGTAGTTAGTGCATTCTTGGAAGTCGAGCATAGTGAAGGCTTGGCGAGCTTCCCCTGTGAGCCTCCCTTGGACCAACTCCGCCCACTCCGCCCTCGGCCACCTCTTCATAGCAGCAACTCTCTCAAAGTGATCGAAGAAACTTTCGGCTTCACTAGGCACAAAGACCGGCAGGTCTCGTTCCCTCACTCGTCGGTCTTCCTGTGGCGGGGCAGGGGCACCTAGTCCCAGTTCAGCTCGCTTCAGCTCCACCTCCTTGTTGGCTTCTATTTCCTGTTGTCTCAGCCTAACTTCTTGCTCTCGTTCTTCCCTGCGTAGCTGTGCTTCTCGTTCTTGCTCTTCCCGGCGCAGCTGTGCTTCTCGCTCTTGCTCTTCCCGGCGCAGCTGTGCTTCTCGCTCCTGTTCTTCCCGGCGCAGCTGTGCTTCTCGCTCCTCACGCTTCATCTGTGCTTCTCGCTCCTGTTCTTCTTTGCGCAGCTGTGCTTCTTCTCTCCTCAGCTGCGCTTCTGCTTCTCGCTCTTCTTTGCGCTGCTGCGCTTCTCGCTCTTCTTTGCGCTGCTGTGCCTCTAGCTGCAGCTTCATTATTCCAGCTTAATGCTGTGCCTGCTGCCGCTGGATCCCCTGCTGCTTCCACCAATACTCAGGTGTTCACCCTCACTGGCAGGTGTTTGGGGGCCGTTCCTCCCCCAAAGCTTCGTCTCGAGCCTTTAGCTGAGCCATTATCTCTAGTCTTCTTTCACCAACTCTGGCAGATTTCAGCTTTATGCCAAAATGATTCGCTATAGCCTGTAACTGTGCCTTGGTGCACTCTTCCAGCACCTGTTCGTCTCTAGAGTCAATAAACCTCGCTACTTTATCATCCTCCATCTTGTGCTACGAGTGATAACCTTCACCTGATCTCTAACACCACTGCCAAGTACCACTGCAACCTTTACTCCGATCTATATCCTGGCAAGGTCGCCAATGTTGGGGGTTGTCACCTCTCTTCTCTCTAGTCTGGGGTGAGCAATAGTTATGCTCAAGGTAACTCACCGTAGCCCTGCGGGTCTTCCCTCGATCCTCACGGCGCCACTGCACGCCAGGAGAGTCTCCCAGTCAATCTTAACGGCCTCTTATTAAGAAAGAGTGAGAACACGACTCGTTCACCTCGACTGTCGTGTGCCCTCCCCAACAATAGGGCTCTACGGTTAAACACAAGATCGCCAACTGGTGTTTAAGGTGGCCAGTAACACCCTCAGTGGACTGGTGTATTCAGTGGTAGCCTTGGCAAGGTCACACTCAAAGATCAGGAATCAGGCAGGTACTTATTGTTATCACTCTATGTTTACCAGTATAATATAGCCACAAGATCAATGGAGGGAATGATAAAAACACTAAGATAGTTTTGTATTTTACTTAAAATGTATGAAAGATGTCACAAGGCACACAATAATCTATAAATCAACTGATCCTGACTCGGCCGTAATTCCCACGGATATTATGCGATCACTAGAGGGCAACACTCTCCCCTCCTCATCAAGTGTCAAGAACAGCTGATTGCAATGGCCTCTCCGCGCGAACTTGGCTTGTTTTTCTAGATTCACGCGCGCTGTTTCTTTAAAATTTCCAATATTACTAGAAACTCGCACACTGTATATTGGCACAAATATACCGAATTACTTAGTTACACTGTACTCAGGCTCAAACAGTCTTTTCTACAATCAATGCTATAATGATTCACTGTAATGGCTTCACATTGTTATTTATCCAACAATATATTATGAAATATTAACACTGGAGTTTTCAGTACTTTCTCTCGTGGGCGATAACGCAATAATTCACTGTACTCACAAATGATTATTCACTGAATGAACATAGACATATATATGGTATATAAATCAATCATCAATACATGGAAAATAATTAGTTTCTGGGCACATAGCCTAACCTCCAAATACTGGCATAATATTACATATAATTTACCACTATATGTTCATATCAAAATCTATAGAAAGATATACACAACACAGTAAATTTATCACTGGTTCTGGTGTCTGTACACACCAATAATCACATGAATATTACAAGTACTCTTGATAGTACTGTCTAGCACACTGGTGCTTTACCGTGACATAGGTGAGACTTGCTCACGACATATAAAATCTTCAGGCTAGATAATATAGCCAAATAATATAGCTAACTAAAGGGGAATGGGGAGGGAACTAGAACCACCTACTTCACCCTATCCTCCGATGAGAGTCGAGATGTAGCTCCTGGTCCTCGTGTCGGGAACGCCCCCACACTACACGTCGTCGTGTCCTACCAGAGCCTCTCGTCGTCCCACCGTTTAGCGCGTCGTCTCGTGCCTCCTCACTGCAGGTCCGTCCTCCTTCTTGACTTCTTGAAGGTTGGAGTCGGTCTCCTGGCCGTCGTCTTCTCCCAGCAACGGCTGTCGCCTACGTCTCAGCTACAGTCGTTCTGTTTCCCCAAATAGTCCTCTCTTCCTCAGCTACCCAGTGGCTCTGTCAGCCACTACGCTGTCACGAACTGGTGAATTGCCACAGACGTCAACATACGTCACTGCACGGCTTCACTGCTACTGGCACAGTACCTGACTGGAGCACTTGTTGCTCAAATAACCGTCAATTCCCTCTTCTGGTTCAACACATGAACTAGGGAAGACTTCTCAGAGTACTGGCGGACTTCAGGTGACGCGTAAATCCACGGTAGTGGGAAACAGCTGTCCGACAGACAGGACCACTCGTCGCACGTCCGACCTCTATGACGTGTCGTGTATGACTGCTGGCGCCAGCCCGGCGCGCTGGCCGGACCCCCTTCCTTCGTGACGTCACTTTCGCTACGGGAAGTTTTCATTGGCTCCCGGTGCCACATTGCTGTCGGTGACCAATCCGGTGCCACTGACGTCACAACGGTTTTGGCGGAGATCAGAGAGGCCAGCGCCATCTTGGCTCCCTAAAGGGCCTATACCACAGGCCAAAATATTACTATTTCACAAATTTCTCGGGTCTCCGAGAACACTTCACTCTCTCCCATATATCAAATTGTAGCCTGCAACGTAGAGAAAGCTTGGGAAAAGCAGACATGACTCTTACTGCAGGCGTGGAGAATTATAAGGGGGGGGAACTCCGTCACAATACATACATACATACATACATATATACATACATACATACATGCGTACATACATTCATACATACATACATACATACATACATACATACATACATACATACATACATACATACATACATACATACATACATACATACATACATACATACATACATACATACATACATACATACATACATACACGTCCAGTCAGCATATAGCTATTTCGGGACAAAATCAATACAGTTTTATATTGGTGAGACGCCACTGTGATGAGTTTAATTATCACAGGAACTGTAGGTTAATGTGTGACATAAGTGAGGTTAGATGAGGCATCTACAAGCATCAGCTGGAGGCTGATGGAGTGTTGTGGAGGCTGCTGGTACTATACCCAGATGTTGGAGGGTGGATTGGACTCTCCCACCCTCCCTCGCCCCCCCACATTGACCGCAGAACGTGTAAGGTTACTTTCCACTCTCGCTTACCAAGGGTATACCCCCCCCCCCTCCCAACACACACACATGCATCAGATTCTTAACTTACAATATTTATGATTTACCAATTTATGTTACAAACACTGACTCTCAATTTCACAATATTGTATAAACTTTGATGAATCGCAGGTCTATGGGTCATCCAATAATGTTAGCAGACTTCTAGATGTTACCACTGCTAGGTTTAGGCTCGGCTACAAGTACTCTGGGAATTTGTAACATCTGATGATGTAGATTTGACTAAATGTATACTCTGTCAGCAGAACTATTCGCATACTTTGCGTCATTATATAATGGAATGCGAAAAAATCGCGGAATTTAAAGATAACAACATCAATAGTGTCCATGAAATGTGTATAAGTACTTCATTCATAATGACGTGCTGCCCGAAATCTTAGCGAAGTATCCAAAATTTGCTTACTGTAGGTAATGCATGCACATGACTGTAAGCTGCCGCCCAGTTGGGTGGGTGTGGAGCACATGACTGTAAAGCTGCCGCCTAGTTGGGTAAGTATGCAGCAAATGACTGTAAAGCTGCCGCCTAGTTGGGTGGGTGTGGAGCACATGGACTGTAAAGCTGCCACCCAGTTGGGTATGTGTGCAGCACATGACTGTAAAGCTGCCGCCCAGTCGGTTATGTGTGCAGCACATGACTGTAAAGCTGCCGCCAGTGGGTAAGTATGCAGCAAATGACTGTAAAGCTGCCGCCCAGTTGGGTGGGTGTGGAGCAAGACTAGTAACTGCGACTCCTCATAGACGTAAAGTGCCTTTTATAGTGACTGTTGTGAGCCTTTTGTTGAATTACTTGTGACAAAAGATTACTGATGTGTGTATTTGTTTGGTTGATTAAATATGTATGTGTATGTATATATGTATACGTATGTATATGTACATGTATGTGTACATTAATAATTTTGTAACTAGCGTCAAAGATTGTTATTTGCTTAGCTAAACGAACTAGAGAGTTCAGTTCCTGAACCGATTATGTGGCTCTGTAATCCTTTACATCACCGCCCACGGAATGGGTATTATGGGGTGCATAATAAAGAAAGAAATGAATGGACCGAACCCCACAATTCATTTAGCTAAGCAAGTTACAATCTTGATGAGCTAGTTACAAAATTCACTATATGTCGTCACATCATAAATGGGTTCGAGATCGACCACAAGTAGTGCATTATATAATTTATCAGTATTGTGCAGCCTGTGATCCCCGCCTGTCTGGATACTGATACCTAGGTAGTTTTCATGTGTCCAGACACAGACGATAAGGTGGTATTATTTATTTAACTTAAGAGATATATATTTTTAAATGTTGTCACATTAACGGCTACATCTTCCTTTCTTCTGACATATAGATTTTTAAGATTAATTAAAATATATGGAAACTAATTATACAATTTATTGGCTGGTGTGCAGGGCTTCACACTCTGAGCTAGCCATCAAGTAACTATCAAAACGCATATATCTTCGTTTTCACTTCAGTTATATTTATGACAAAGGATTTTAAATGTAGCCTATATTTCTACCTTTCTGATGACATAAATACTTTCGTTAATTACAATATCTAGATCAAACTAACATTGATTTTCAAAAGGTTGTATATTTTCCATCAATGGAGAGCATCAGCCAAGAAGCCTTCTTTAAAATATGAATATCTTTCCTCACCCAATAAGATCTAATCTCTGAATAAAACGCAAAAAACGACTTGATTGTAAACCTATCCACTGCTGCCCATTTGAAGGAGGAGAGGAGGTTATGTGTAGGATAAACATATTAATTGTGACACTAGCCCTTCCATATATGTCAGTTGCTTAAATTATAAACTGTACTTGTGGTCGGTCTCGAGCCCATTGTTGATGTGACAATGTGCATTGACTTTTGTAACTAGCTTATCAAGATTATAACTTGCTTGGCTATATGAATTGTGGGGCTCAGTCCCTGAGCCCATTATGTGCCTCTGTAAACACTCCACTATCGCCCATAGGATGGGTATGGGGTGCATATAAATGAACTAAACTAAGCTCTGCCTTTTTGATAACATATACAATTATAAGCTTTATTTGTGAATCTCAATTAATTAAACAATATATCACAGAGCCTGTAGGGTTTGTGAGATGAGCGAAGAGACATGGGAGATTTTACATAAGTACAGTACATGGTAGTTTAGGTAACGAACGCATGTCAACGAATAACGAGTATATATTTATTTTATTTTTTTTGTAATATAACAAAACTATTGTCCTATGAAGTCGATTTAACTTCCAACATATATTTTTAATAAATGTTAAATGTTTTCTAGCTAGTTATGTTAGATTTTATTAAAAATATGTATTCTACTTGTCAACATTATAATTTAAATTTGTAATAATTTGTGCAGAGAAGTGCGACAACTGGATATGCCAACAAACACTTTCCAAACAACGATATATCTTGGATAAGTCGCTCCACAACATTGACGCTTGGACCGTCGACTTCCTTTGATGCTACTTATTTATTTATTTCATATGAAATTATATTAGTTTGGAGTAAATATATGTTTTCTCATGTTCTGCATTCAACACCCACATTATAGTGAGTATATATACCATATTACTTCATTACCTAAATAATGCTAGGAGGGTTTGAGTAGCTTTGGGTCTTTAGTGGACAGAATCTCCAATAGATGGGGCGAGAGTCGCCCATCTCTCTCGCCCGAGCAAGAGTCGAAACTTAATTTAAAATTGATATATCTTTGTTCTCGAACATGATATATTTCATTTGTTGCAATCATAATAATGTTCATATCTCGGTCTTTCTGGAGGCATATAAGATTTTAGGCTTTATTAGCGTATCTTTGTTAATTATACAATATATCGGCAAGTGCGTAGGCGTCTGCACTCCATGCCCGACAAGCTACTGAGCGCTACTATAAAAACATATGTATCTTCACTTAAGCTATAAATATGTCCTATTGTAATGTATTTAAAATGAAGCTCTTATTTCTATCTTGCTTAAGACATATAAAACACTTGTGTTTATTAACGAATTTAAGTGAAATAAACATTGATCTGAGAGAGAGTTGCTCTGTCGTTCAGTCTGTACGGGGTGGGAGCTCCGTAATTTTTAAATACATGTATCTTCATTAGAACTTTAAATATGTCTATGGTAAAGTGTTTAAAGTGAAGCTTATATGTCTGCCTTTCTTGAGACATATAAAACATATATGTTTATTAACGAATTCACGTGAAATAAACATTGTTCTGAGAGAAGCAAATCATCAAATGCAATTCAGCTACAGATAGACAACATTAACATCAGTAATAAAAATGATGGCAAGTTTCTTGGGCCTATTCCTAGACAAGAGACTCAACTACAGCACCCACATTCAACACATAACTAAGAAAGTCTCTAAGACAGTTGGTATACTCTCCAAAATCAGATATTATGTTCCTAACTCTGCTCTCCTCTCACTATATTATGCACTAATCTACCCCTATCTTAATTATGGTATCTGTGCATGGGGGTCTACCACTGCAAACCATCTTAAGCCCATCATCACACAGCAAAAATCTGCTATCAGAATAATAATTAACTCTGCTTTCAGACAACACTCAGCTCCCTTGTTTAAATCCCTAAACTTGCTAAATATTAACTCCCTCCACACATTCTCTTGTGTCAACTACACTTACAAAACCCTGTTCTTAAATGTAGACCATGCTCTAAAACTCTCCCTGGACAGATGTAATAGGACCATTATCACCACACCAGAAATAAATATCTCTTTGGGTGGTTGGAGCCCCATACCCATCCTGTGGGTTGTAGTGGACGCCATACTCATCCTGTGGGTGGTATTGGACCCCATACCCTTCCTGTGGATGGATGTGGTCCCCATACTCATCCTGTGGGTGGATGTGACCCTCATACCCATCCTGTGGGTGGTATTGGACCCCTTACCCACCTAACAGGTGGTAGTGGACAATATACCCATCCTAGCTATAGTTTGGTATAGTAGACACAATAATATCCTGTTTGCAGTAGTTACCCCATAGACATTCCAACGTAACATCGTTTTCTGTTAGCGTTCCTACAAAACATCCTTTAAAGATTTGTAAAGCACAAACTATGGTATATAATATTGATTGGTGAAGCACTGTTATTCTATGTAATAATTTTTAGTGCTTATTATACTTTACTAAGAACAACTAATATTTCTCAAAACAAAACTACGAGCCTTCAATAGGAAGTAGCTGATCTGTAATATTCTAAGAGCATGGACAATAGTAGGTAAATTTCACAACCCATGTGGAATCTGAAAACTACAATTTTCCTTATAATTGAACCAATCACGACTATTCTGCTATCTACGTTGACGGACGGGTACTGTGAAACGTAAATTGGTACGTGAGAAAGAGTTTGGGTTTTGGAAAAAAAGTAACTGGGAATATATCACATATTTACTAAGTCATATTCAACATATTGACTTTAAGCATTAAGTCATATATGTGCTGTCTTGTGTGAGAACGGGTTGATTAATGCCACCTCTTGTTCTGTCTTGTGTTGATGAAATTAATACCCTATTAATGCCACCTCACCCCATCCACCTCACTCAAATGTAGATATAAACAAAAATCGGAGATGTGTAAGTTCTATTCAGTTGTGTATTTGTAAACTAAAGTCTTTGAAAATGTAATAAGTTTTACGAAACGCGCTCGTGTCGCGTCAGACTAGAAATAAAAATGAATTTTGGAGAATTGATTTTTGAATTACCTCCAACAGTGAAAAGAAATGTACGAAAGATTGAGAAAATTCGTGTTAGAATTATTAATCTTACTTTTTCGGTCATATTTAATAATATATATATGTATATAATATATGTCGTACTTAGTAGCCAGAATGCACTTCTCAGCCTACTATGCAAGGCCCGATTTGCCTAATAAGCCAAGTTTTCATGAATTAATGTTTTTTCGACTACCTAACCTACCTAACCTAACCTAACTTTTTCGGCTACCTAACCTAACCCAACCTATAAAGATAGGTTAGGTAGGGTTTGTTAGGTTCGGTCATATATCTACGTTAATTTTAACTCCAATAAAAAAAAATTGACCTCATACATAATGAAATGGGTAGCTTTATCGTTTCATAATAACAAAAAATAGAGAAAATATATTAATTCAGGAAAACTTGGCTTATTAGGCAAATCGGGCCTTGCATAGTAGGCTGAGAAGTGCGTTCTGGCTACTAGGTACGACATATATATATATATATATATATATCTATATATATATATATATATATATATATATATATATATATATATATATATATATATATATATATATATATATATATATATATGTATATATCGGGGTGTCTCTCTCTCTCGACATGGATACCACCCAGTAGTATTAGCGACAACTGTTACTCACCGTAGCCCTGTGGGTCTTCACTCAATCCTCGCGGCGTCACTGTTCGCCTGGAGAGTATCCCAGTCGATCCCCTGCCAGCCTTATAGCCAAAGAATGAGTGGGAACACAGCTTGCTCTCTCGTAACCGTGTGCCCGCCCCGACAAGGGCTCTACTACTAACTGCAAGGTCGCCAACTGGTGTTTCCCATGTCCAGTAACAGTCAGTGGTATTGTGGTACCAGTGGCAGAGAGCTCACTCGTTAAATCTGGTCACAGGCAGGTATATGTCTCTAATACTCTCACTCTTAGGAACTGTTTTATAGCAACAAGATATATGGAGGGATAATACAAACACAAAGATATTTTGTATTTTACTTAAAACTTCAAGGTATTATATCCGTATCAACAACGAAACATCAAGTACAATGCAGAAAGTCACTCTCTCTCCATAAAACTGGGGCTCATCTAGAGGGCAATACTCCCCCCTTCTGTCAATGTCAGCTGGGCAGCCCCCCTCGCCGTGCGAATGCTTAGTACTTGTTTCTTTGGCGTGAAGCGCCTGATTCTTTAAATTTGCATGGATCACTATCTTTGTAATCAACACAATATTTCTATAATGTCAATAGAACACAATGAATCACCACACTGATCTCAAGTTCAATAACTCATTTCTACAGCAATTAACACAATATTTCACTATAATGGCGTAATACACTGTACTTCATAATAATGAACTACAATTAACCACAGTACTGCCCTTAGATTCAGTAACTCCTCTCGAAAGTGATAACACAATTAATCACTGCACACATGGAAATGTTATTCATCACACCAACATATACATATTCAGAGATAAATTCATCAATATCGATAATAATAAGATAAATATTGGGCACACAGCCTAACACCAATAATTGGTACACTTATATATATATATTCTCTGACATAAGTTATATTAATGTCACATGAAAGAAATCATCAACGACACAGTAAATTCCTCAATAATTCCAGGTGCCTGCACACACCACTTATATGAAATATCGTGAGAGCTCTGTACAGCCTCACTCTGTACAACTGTGCCTTACTGTGACATAGACATAGGTGAGCCTTGCTCACGACATGAAAGATACTCTGGCTAAATATATAGCTGACTAAAGGGGAATTGGGAGGGAAACTAGAATCACCTACTTCCACCTCACTGATGTGGACTCACCCTCTGGTGAGAGTTGAATTGTAGCTCCTGGTCCCGGCTTTCGCCTCGTTGTAGGGAACGCCCCCACACACACACTGATGCATTCTCCAGGAACCCAATCAACGTCCCAAAATAAACGAGTCATCTCCGTGCTTTGTCCTCCGCAGGTCTGTGCTCCTCCACAACTTCTTGCAGGGTTGGAGTCGTTCTCCCGGCCATCGACTTCTCCTCACAACTACGGCTGCCAACCTACTTCTCGGCTGCAGTCGTCCTGATTCCCAATTAGTTTTCTTCTTTCACTGCTTCCCGGTGGATTGGCCCAGCTACGTCGTAACTGTGAAGCTATCAGACGTCCCAGCCGTCACTGTCTAGACTTCACACTCTTGCACAGCATCTGTCCCTGGAGCACTTGTTGCTCAATAATCCGTCGATTTCCTCTTCAGTCCAACACGTGAACACGGGAAGACCTGTTACGGACCCGAGCCCAGTGTCGTAACACGGAGCTGTGACGACCACGCCATCTGTGAGTCAGCTCCCGAAATCCCCTCCAAAAGGACGAAGCCATCTAGTGAGGACAGGATATACCGGCCACAGGGGTTGGTTTCCCGTCTTAATCAGCTCGTAACATAGCCGCTGCTGACCTCTGGTGAGGTGACGCTTAGACAGCAACGCCATCTATGGAGTGGATAGGTGGGCGTTTGTGTCTAAGCCTGTAAGTGAGGTGCCCCTAGAGTGTCCCTAGCCCAAGTACTAATGACGTGTCTGATTACAGAGTCGACCTGGGACTGCTGTATTGGACGTTGAGGCAGTCTACCCAAGGCAGCCAAAGTCTCTCCACGTGTTTGCTGCAGAAGCTGTGAGTTGCTCCCGGACGAATACTGCTGAGAGTGTTAGCCTGCCTGTGACGTGGCAGAGTTGAGGATTCGTCGTACCCAGGGGTTGACTGGTGGAAGAGACTAGCCACTGTGGTGCTATAGAGAGGAGAGTGATCAGCAGGATCACACGAGGCTCCTGCCTAGGGCTCGCAACCCTAGTATTGGTCGTGGAGTGGCCTACGCAGCGGAGCTGATTGGAACCTGCCAGCTACAGGCTGGATTTGTGGTTGAAGGCCTCCACGACGGTGCACCCAGTGGGACTGTGATTTGGCTGGCCTGTGGCCGGGGTAGATTCGCTTAGAGAATCTGAGGATTCTTCGTGGGCCAGAAGAAGAGAACCAGGGCTACTCATCGTGAGCACCGTGGAGCATCCTATGTCTTCAGAGGAAGACAATTCTGTACATTAGAGTGTATTTATAACCCCGTGTGACTGTTATTTATTAATGGTGGTGGTTAAATAATATATTTAAATTAGTGCATTAGTATCCCTTTCCCCTTTAATTTACTTGCATTACGGAACACATCCCTTGAAAGCCACTACTAACTTGGGGCAGGATACCCAAACTCTAATAATATCAGAGAAGAACCCAGTTGCGACCCAATAGGGCCGTAACAAGACCTCACAGAATACTTGCAGACTACGGGTGACGCATAAATCCCACGGGACGGGGTACAACTGTCAAATCTGACAAGACCAACCTTCACACATCCGTCCACCTTGACGTGTTGTGTCAGACTAGTAGCGCCAAAGAGGCGCGATCTCCGGACCCCCCTGCCTTCGTGACGTCATACTTGCCAGGGGCGGTTTTCATTGACTCCCTGTGCCACGTCACTGTCAGTGACCAATCCGGTGCCACTGTCGTCACACAGTTTTGGCGGCAAAACGGAGGGGCCAGCACCACATTGGCGTCCTAAAGGGCCTAAACAACAGGCCAAAATACTCCTCTTTTACGAATTTCTCTCCAACGAGAGAATACTACACGCTCCCACATATATCAAACTGTTGCCCGCAGCGTAGAGAATGCTCGGGAAAAGTGGATATGACTCTTACAGCAGGCGTGGGAGAAATATAAAGGGGGGGGAACACCGTCAATATATAATATATATATATATATATATATATATATATATATATATATATAATATGCAGTACGTGGTTAATGCCATTGAGCCATGCTTTTCATTTTTATTCATAGCCATTACAAAGCTTTTTTTTATTAGCTACAATTTGAGCCTGACCTGAAAGAAATTAGTCAATTCTAAATATTATATTTCAATTTTACTCCACATACAAAACAAAATACAAGTCCATAATGTTGAGACGCTGACTATTGTATAGTGTCATTAGTACTACAGTAATGTGTTTTTCAGTATCAATTGCATCAGTACTACAGACAATGTCATCAGTATAAGTGTGTTCTTAAACAATATGGTCATCAACACCTGCATCACTGAATTCTTGATCTTGTAATAGCATTATTGTGCTCTTGAACATCTGTAAAAGATTAACATGTTGCCGGTTCTCTCGCTCACTCATGATTATATCATCTATTACAGAACTTGGGTTCAAGCTGTTGTGTCCCAGGCTCAGTTCAACTATTTTATTAGTGTGTCTCAACAAAGCATGAGCAATCTGTAGCACATCTTCCTCAAAATCATTCAGTGTACTTCTATTCTCTTCAACCTGTGTTCTTAACTGTCTTAAGGTGTTCTTAAAGTCATCATACTTGGCCTTCTCATTATCATCAGTTACTATTATTTCTTCCATGATGTACATTCGGGTTTCAATTTTATGGGACTTCATATCATGAGAGCATCCATCACTGGCGCATTGCCCATACAAACTACTGAGACAACTTGCCTTTGTTTTCCTCAATACAAGTCCTGTAGCGAGGCCAGTGGCTAAACCAATGCCACATCCAATGCCTGCACCAATTGCAACTCCTACTGGACCACCTAGAACACCCACCTCTGCCCCCATCACTCCTCCAGAAATTAATGAAGTGATAATTCCTGAAAAAACTGCAGTGCCAACCCCAGTACCAGTTCCTGCAACTGCAGCACGAAGATTTTTTGGGTCATCACATATTTTACAACTTTTTTGGCAAGTTTCACAGTTGTGGACATGATACCCACTAGTCATTGGATATTCAGCTTTTACCGGGATCTCTCGTCTTGTTGTTACTGTGATTCTATTTACCTCATCTTCAATTTTCTTGATCTCTTTATGCTTATTATTAATTATGTTGATTATACGATCCATACTCTTTACAACATCTATCATTTCAATTTTTGTTTCTTCAAGTAATTTTTTCTCCAGCAAAAGGTCCCCAGTTCTTTTGAGATTTACTGGAATAGACCTTTGTAGCTCTTCAAAAAATCTAGTATACTCTGCTTGCATCCTGTTCCATCTATACGTAAGGTATGCATGTCTGTGATTCTGGAGAAGACCATCACAAAGTGGATCATATAGAAGCCCGTTGTCAAATTGGTACAAGTTGACAAACTGGACTCCAGCATGTTTCACCACATCAACAACTGCCGAAGTGTCATCAGTTGCAAATGTTGCCAGAAGCTGCGTTATATCACCAATATTACTTCCCAGCACTGAAGTAAAGTCTTCTAGCATTTGTATCTGGTATGATGTTATTCTGTTTTGGTTTGCCTTAGCAACTAAGGCAACACAATTAAGGTCATCTATCCCACATTCATTTGTCAGGAAAATTGTTAGTCGCTCTATTGGGACTTTATCGTGATTCATTCTGGTGTCACCA
This sequence comes from Procambarus clarkii, assembly GCF_040958095.1. Classification (NCBI taxonomy): domain Eukaryota; kingdom Metazoa; phylum Arthropoda; class Malacostraca; order Decapoda; family Cambaridae; genus Procambarus; species Procambarus clarkii. Next base: position 27,536,414 of record NC_091200.1, read on the forward strand.
AACCCAGGTGTGTCAATCAACATATAATTACACTCAACAGGCATTCCAAGTTGATGGGAGACAATGTAAGCAGTGATATATTCTGTCTGGCTTTCCACTTGGAGGAGATCATCACTTTCAACATAATCTTTCAATTGGAACCTAAAATTATCGTCAAAGTTGACACCTAACAGATGGTTGATCATAGTGTTGAGGACTCTGGTCTTGCCGGCGCCTGTCTCTCCCAGCAGGAGAACCGACTTGATGGGGCCCTTATTCACAGGTCCAATTGACATAACCTGTATCTTGCCATCTTCATCCTTGTGATTAACTTCAGTGTTGATCTCGTAGGTTATGAGTCCTTCCTCGTCTTTCACTTTCACGCAGTAATTCTCAATGAAGTTCTTCTTCAGTTCGGCGTCCTCCATCTTGCTGAATTTGTCTGTAAAAATTAGATAAGTTTACCACTTTTTTATTCATAGGATTATAGTGTAATTATTCTGTCTATATGAAGAGCAAAACTTATCACAGAGAGCACATTTCCATGATCAACTGAAAACTCATGTAAATGACAAATCATTATCCAATCTATGGCTTATGAATACATGCAAATGGAAAGCTATACTATAGTATTGCGATTGAGGGCCATGGGACACTGCTTTATTTGATAACATGTAATTACCTGAGTGTAGTTACAGGATGAGTGCTATGCTTGTTATGTCCCTTTTTAATCTATCATATAATGCTTTGAAATTACTGATGGTTCTGGCCTCCACCACCTTTTCATTTAGCTTGGTTCCAAACGTCTACCACTGTTTGCGAAAGTGAATTTTTCTTATATTTCTTCAGTAGCTTTGTTTAGTTAGTTCAAATATATGACCTCGTTCTTGAAGTTCCAGGTCTCAGGAATTTTCCCCTATCAATTTTATCAATTACCATTACTATATTGTACATAGTGATCATATCTTCTCTTTTTCTCCGGGTTTTGGCATTTTTAATGCCACTAACCTCTCCTCAGTGCTCTTATCCTTCAGTTCTGGGAGCCACTTAGTGGCATGTCTTTGCACCTTTTCCAGTTTGTTCATGTACTTCTTAGGATAGAAGCACCATACAAATGCTGCATATTCCAGCTTTGGTCAAACAAAAGTCCTGAACAATTTCTTTAATATTTTGCAATTCATGTACTTAAAAGCAATTCTGAAGTTAGAAAGTGAATCATAGGCTCCTCGCACGATGTTCTTTATGAGGTCCTCAGATGATGGTGTTCTATTTAAAACCACCCCTAGATCTCTTTCTTTATCAGAATTCTTTGAAGATTTTTCACGTAATTTATAGGTTGTCAGAGATCTATGTCCTCCTATTCCACATTCCATAACATGGCATTTATTCATATTAAATTCCATTTGCCAAGTGGTGCTCCATACACTTATTTTGTCCAGGTGTTCTTGAAGGGCATGAAAATCATCTAAGTTTCTTATCTTCCCTATTATCTTAGCATCATCAGCAAATATGTTCATATAATTCTGTATTCCACCTGGTGGATTGTTTATGTAGACAATAAGCAGTACTAGTGCAAGAACTGAACCCTGTGGTACTCCACTTGGGACATTTCTCCAGTCCGATACATTACCACTGATTACTGCCCACATTTTTCTGTCAGTTAGAAAATTTTCCATCCATGTTAGAAGCCTACCTGTCACTCCTCCAATATGCTCTAAAACAACCTCTTGTGTGGAACTCGGTCGAAATCCTTTTTTTAAGTCCTGATAGATGCAGTCAACCCAATTATCTCTTTCCTGTAAAATCTCTGTGGCACCATCATAGAAGCTGAGTAAATTTGTTACACAGGATCTTCCAGATCGAAAACCATACTGTCTGTCTGTTATTATATAGTTTTTCTCTAGGTGTTCTACCCATTTAGTTTTATATAAAGCCCTGTGCTACTTTGATACAGTACAAGAAAAAAATCTATCTCTGAAATTTGAGTTAAATTGTCTTATATCCAACTTGTGCAGTTCCCTATAAGCCTGTATTCACAAATTCTTAGATTTGATATGGCTTTATTATCCTATCAAATCTTTATTTACTCAAGACTCTCTAACATCTGCAAATTCAATGATACGATCATTTTAACAGGAGTGGAATATTTATTGTTGTTATTAATGATTTATATGATATTGCACAATGTTGTCAAATACATAATATATAGCATGAATTCTTAAACTCATAAATTAACCAGAATGTCTATAAAATCAGTGCTGAATGTCATGGAATGCATCTTTCTGGTGGGTCCTTCGATAGCATACGTTACTACATCCTGGTTAGTTCCATCCAATTTTATTTACACCAGGCTCTTTTGAATCTTTAACAAGCCAACCAGAGCCTTGAGCCCAAAACCTGGTCCCCTCAGATAAGAACAAGGAGCAGAGGCTTCAAGATTACTCTAACAGAAGAAAAAAAGCCAGCACAAAGGCAGGGCGAGCGAAATCAGACAATAGTAAGGTAAATTAAAATCGGAAACAAGAAAAACAAAATGGGAAAAATAAAAAAAAATGAAATAGTAAAGGGTAAAATAAAAAAATACAGAAAATATGTAACCCAGCAGGCAGCTTATTCTCTCTAGCATCAGTCAACTGCCACTAGATGGCAGCATCTCATAACTACATGGCCAATTTTTATCTGAGGGAAGACCTGGAAAGGTGAAGGCAGGTTTAAGGTTCAGGGTTCACCAAAACCAACCAGAAAGAGGCGGAGAGAGAGAGAGAGAGAGAGAGAGAGAGAGAGAGAGAGAGAGAGAGAGAGAGGAGAGAGAGAGAAGAGAGAGAGAGAGAGAGAGAAGAGACAGACAGAGAGAGAGAGAGACAGAGAGAGAGAGAGAGAGAGAGAGAGAGAGAGAGAGAGAGAGAGAGAGAGAGAGAGAGAGAGAGAGAGAGAGAGAGAGAGAGAGAGAGAGACAGAGAGAGAGAGAGAGAGAGACAGAGAGAGAGAGAGAGAGACAGAGAGAGAGAGAGACAGAGAGAGAGAGAGAGAGAGAGAGAGAGAGAGAGAGAGAGAGAGAGAGAGAGAGAGAGAGAGAGAGAGAGAGAGAGAGAGAGAGAGAGAGAGAGAGAGAGGAGAGAGAGAGAGAGAGAGAGAGAGAGAGAGAGAGAGAGACAGAGAGAGAGAGAGACAGAGAGACAGAGACAGAGAGACAGAGAGAGAGACAGAGAGAGAGAGAGAGAGAGAGACAGAGAGAGAGACAGAGAGAGAGAGAGAGAGAGAGAGAGAGAAGAGAGAGAGAGAGAGAGAGAGAGAGAGAGAGAGAGAGAGAGAGAGAGAGAGAGAGAGAGAGAGAGAGAGAGACAGAGACAGAGAGAGACAGAGACAGAGAGACAGAGAGAGAGAGAGAGACAGAGAGAGAGAGAGAGACAGAGAGAGAGAGAGAGACGAGAGAGAGAGACAGAGAGAGAGAGAGAGAGAGAGAGGAGAGAGAGAGAGAGAGAGAGAGAGAGAGAGAGAGAGAGAGAGAGAGAGACAGAGAGAGAGACAGACAGAGAGATAGAGAGAGAGACAGAGAGAGAGAGAAGAGACAGACAGACAGACATTTTTTGCTTCTCCTTATTCACAGAAACATACTGGAGCCTGTCAGTAAGGTAGGATTTGAGGTATTGCAGGGAGTGACCTCTGACTCCATAATGATGTAATTTAAGAAGAAGGTTTTGGTGGTTGACAGTGTCAAAAGCCTTACGCAGGTCCACAAATAACCCAACAGGGAACTCATTTTTATCAAGAGCTGCATGAATCAAGTTAATCGTACTAATAAGTGCATCGTTAGTGCTTTTTTGGGTCTGAAGCCATATTGGCAAGAGCTAAGTATATTGAGTTTGGCTAGATCAGAGTAAAGCTGCTTGTAGATTAGTTTTTCAAAAAATTTTGATAAGTTAGGCAGGATTGATATAGGTCTGTAGTTGTTAACATCTGTGAGATCACCACATTTGTGTACAGGGGTTACTCTCGCTTGTTTTATGATATCCTGAAAGGTTTTCCAGTTACAAGCAATTTCAACAACAAAGATGACAAACAAAAAATAAAGTAAATTGAAAAATCGTTGGAAAGGAAAGGCAGAGCTTAAGTACACTTTGGTTGTATGTGAGACTACAAATTATGTTCTGGTTATTCAGCTGTTATCCCACAGTCATCCAGGAAAGAAGTGAGGTGTGCCTCAGTGGTTATGACATAAGTTTTTCCAGAGTCAGTCTTCCTAGCTATTATTTTACCATCGCGCACAAAACAATGTTTAATAGCAGGGGATCTTTTGCAGATTCCACGTAGTTTAAATAAGAGATTTTGTCTGAATCTGGTTAGACATTCGTTCACATAAACATTGGATTTCCTAGCGACTGCAGCAGTGATAAGGTCTGACTTGCGGGAGCAGCTATCTAATTTCACACGAATCTTCCTGTTATTTGTACCAGATGATTTCGTACCTACTCTATAAGCTGACTTGATGTCACTTGCTTCGATTGAATAATAATAATAATAATTTTTATTTAGGTAAGATACATACATACAATAATTTTTACAAAGATTGGTTGACTTATAGGTAGAGCTAGTACATACAATGCCTAAAGCCACTATTACGCAAAGCGTTTCGGGCATGATAACTTAAATGACAAGCTTAATACTAATTGAGCATAATGAGTAGAATGAAAACATAGATGAAAAAGCAGCACAAATACAATTATGTCAACAAACAGCGCTCTTTAAAAAAAAACATTGGTTGACAATAGAAGGGTAAGGTAGGTTACAGGGAATTTATTAGGTATAGCTTCGTTTTTGACTTAAACTGGTTGAGAGAGGTACAGTCTTTAACATGGTTGGAAAGGTCATTCCACATTCTGGGCCCCTTGATTTGTAGAGCATTTCTAGTTTGATTAAGTCGTACTCTAGGAATATCAAAACTGTATTTATTTCTGGTGTGGTGCTCATGGGTTCTGTTATATCCTTCTATGAAGCTTTTGAGATCAGGATTGGCATTATAGTTTAGCGTTTTAAATATGTATAATACACATGAGAGAATGTGCAGTGACTTAATGTCTAACATATTCAGAGATTTGAGTAGGGGCACCGAGTGATGCCTGGGGCCAGAGTTGGATATTGTCCTAATAGCAGCTTTGTGTTGAGTAATTAGAGGACGTAAGTGATTTTGGGTAGTAGAGCCCCAAGCACAAATACCATAGTTGAGATATGGATAGATAAGGGAGTAATAGAGAGTCACCAGGGCAGGGCGTGGTACATAATATCTGATCTTAGAAAGAATGCCCACAGTTTTTGAAACTTTTTTTGATATGTTTAGAATGTGTCCCTGGAAATTCAGCTTGTGGTCAATGAGAATGCCAAGGAATTTGCCATCTAATTTGTTACAAATTTGGGTATTGTTTATTTTGAGATTTATTTGATTAGAGGATTTATTGCCAAACAGAATATAGAAAGTTTTGTCAATGTTAAGGGTGAGTTTGTTGGCAGTTAGCCAAAGATGGACTTTATTTAGCTCAGTATTTACTGTGGCATTTAGAACAAGGGGGTCAGGACTGGAGTAAATGAAGGTTGTGTCGTCAGCAAATAGAATTGGTTTGAGGTGTTGGGAGGCATTTGGAAGGTCATTAATGTAGATGAGAAAGAGGAGAGGGCCAAGTATGCTGCCCTGAGGAACACCAATGTTGATGGGTAGGGTGGGAGAAATTGTATTATTCACAGAAACATATTGGAGCCTGTCAGTAAGGTAGGATTTGAGGTATTGTAGGGAGTGTCCTCTGACTCCATAATGATGTAATTTATGAAGAAGGTTTTGGTGGTTGACAGTATCAAAAGCTTTACGCACGTCCACAAATAACCCAACAGGGAACTCATTTTTATCAATAGAAGAATAATTCAACTTAGTACGCAATTCCTGGATCACGATGGCAGTACAGTCTTCTCTGTCAGTTTCATGGGGAAAATCCTGTGATGAGATGATGACAGAATCAAAGAGCTTAAGTTGGTCTGATTCGTCTTGGGTTGCAGTGTGTTGCTGTTGTAGGGAGTTAAAATGGTTCTCTAACTTTTGTAGCATCTCTTCTTGCTTCTTAGAGGTTTGGGTATAGTTGGGTAATTGTTTTATTGTGATGTAATTTAAGAAGAAGGTTTTGATGGTTGACAGTGTCAAAAGCCTTACGCAGGTCCACAAATAACCCAACAGGAAACTCCTTTTTTATCAAGAGCTGCGTGAATTAAGTTAATCATACTAATAAGTGCATCGTTAGTGCTTTTTTTGGATCTGAAGCCATATTGACAAGAGCTAAGTATATTGTGTTTGGCTAGAAAAGAGTAAAGCTGCTTGTAGATTAGTTTTTCGAATATTTTTGACAAGTTAGGCAGGATTGATATAGGTCTGTAGTTGTTAACATCTGTGAGATCACCACATTTGTGGACAGGGGTTACTCTTGCTTTTTTTAGAATGTCAGGAAAGGTTTGGAATTCAAGTGACTTGTTGAAGAGCAATGCAATAGCAGGGGCTAGAGATCTGGAGGCTTTTTTGTAAATTAAAGTTGGTATCTCCTCGAGGGCACTAGACTTGGTTTTAAGGGAAAGGATTATTTCATTGACATCAGTGGAACTAGTAGGCTTTAGGTACAGAGACTGTGGATAGTTACCTGTAAGATAGTCCTAAACATCAGTACAGGAAGATGGAATATCATTTGCAAGGGATGACCCAATGGAAGAGAAGAACCTATTGAACTCAATAGCAGAATCAGAGGCTGAAAGCTGACCAACGTTATTGGAAAGGAGTGTTGGTTTGTTATTTAAAATCTTCTTTGATCCCAATATTTGTGAAATTGTGCTCCAAGTTTTTTTAATGTTGCTCTTTATTTGGGTAAATTTATCTTCATAGTATTTAGTTTTGGCTCGTCTAATTATTTTAGATAGCAATAACGATAATTCTTTGAG